>NW_020696159.1:0-6547 GCF_002925995.2 Terrapene triunguis | reverse complement strand
TTTTTTTTTTTTTTTTTTTTTTTTTTTTTTTTGCTAAGCTTAATTCTATTTTAAACCTGTAACTTTTTATATCAAATGGAAGGAAAAACAGGTGGTATCTAAAATGTTTCATGTCACACAGCCTTGCACAAAGATAGCTTGGAAACTTTTTAGGAGTACAAAACGGCTTTCTATAAATAGAGTTTAATTTTGGATTGCATGTTTCATGTAAACATGAGAAACGTTCTGGACAACTTTTTTCATGCACTATTTTACCTGCTCTTACATGAGCCTGCTCCAAGACTAGACAGGGTCTAAAGAGTAGTTAGGGTATAGCTACAAGCAAAAGCTGTGCATGTTTATCCAAGCTAGCCTGAATCCAGCTAGTGTAGGGAGCAGTGTGGGCTCAAGAGCTGAGTACAGAGGCTGGGTATATACTCTGCTCATGAGCCCATACTGGCGTCCGTGCTGTCTTCACTGCTACTGTTACCTGTGCTAGCTGGATTCAAGCTAGCTCTGGTAAGTTAGCCTGTTCACAGCTTTTGCTGTTCAAACATACCCTAATTAACTAGTTAAACTTTGAGTGGGGGATTGGGACCTTTATCTCATTTATCAGTATTGATACAAATTAAATACTTACACTATAAAATTAATTTACCATTTTTCAGGATTACCAAAAAAGTTGATTTTTTGATTACCGTGGATGATGATGATTAAATGGCCTGAAAGACCAAGACAATGGGAAAATGCTGCAACATTAACTGAACTTTGATGAAAAGTGAATTTGTAATATATTTACATGTGTAAAATGTGAAACTTAATATTGCAATGCTGAAACCATGTGGAGTGTTTTATTAAACCTATTCCTCTTTGAATAAATATATTTTTTAAAAAGAGCAAAATTCTTTGAACTGGATTGCTGTATAATTACTTTGAAATGTGCTTGTGTAGTAATTATAGGAAGACTCTCTATGGTGATAAAGGAGACTAACTTGAGATGCAGGCTTTGCTGAATGAAGTGCTGTGCTAGTGCAAACCCTACTCTAGGAGAGAGCCCCAGGTGAGGAGCCTGTGTGCAGATGAATGTTTGTTAGCCCATATACAGTTTTTACCACCCATCTGTACTAGACATAAGGGGATGCCACAGTGTTTTAACTTTGTTCCAGTTAAATCTGCCAATGCAATAACAAATGAGTGTGCACATGTTCTTGTAGCAGATGTACTTGAAAAGTCTTCAGGTGTATTCATGCTGAGTTTTGAACTACAAGGAGGTACTCCTCAATTTGATCCTCCAAAAGAACCAACTTATTGGAAAGAAAAAATACAAATATTTGGAATAGAACGCTAAGGAGATGAAACAAGGAGGCCTTGCAGCCTATAGAGCTGCAGTACGTTTAAAAAGGAATGTCTGAAGAGTAATGTGGCAGACCTCTATATGATGCTGCTTATGACTCATATTTGAACGATATGGTGGTTATGTAACTGAGTACAGTATTTTAGTCATCCCAAGAAAACACTAGGGAAAAAAATAATTGTATTTCCTGTATTACTGTGTACTGACCACTAGTAATTTTAAATTAGCTGTAGATCTCTTCCAAGACTTAATGGATTCCATATGTAGATAGAAATTCATATTTAATAACATTTGGTTTGAGTGACAAATTCTGTTCAGAAGTTACTTTAGCCTAAAAACAGAACTCACTGTACACTAAACAATTACAGGTTCAGCATTCTGATGGAACAAATGGCAGTACACTCTCATTTGTAGCAGTCATATACTCAGATGCACTTATCTGAGATCATACTGTGTGGGAAGGGAGGTTCTATTATAAACTCACTTTGGATTTAGCTTCCCTGAGGTAGTTACTGCTCCCTGCTGGATTTCAGGGCCCACATACTGTTCTGAAATGTAAATCTCTAGCCAAAAGTAGGATGCAAAATGAGGATAATACCTAGCTCTTGGGTGTAGTAAACACTGTTTGTAGAGCACTGAAGTGCTAAGTATTATACAAACCACTTCCAGATTATTTTGCACTGCATGATGAGGAGGAATTGCTGCAGGTGCACATGAGCCAGAAGCCATTGCCATTGCCAGGAAGTCAGTTTCCCAAGAGGAAACATTCTCTGGTGAAATAAGTAATGCCTTTTGACACTTGTATTGTTTGGAAAAAGATTGATTTAAATGGGGCCCTGTCAGTTAGTTTAGGTGCAGAATGGAGATAACCTTACTTAGCTAAAGCACATTGAGGTTTCACATGAGCACCAGTGAATTTGAGAGTCAGGTTGCATGTAGCAGTGGAAGAAGAGTAATGCTGGCATATAGAGCATCTTCTCCAGGTTTCTTTGGGGGAGTAGACAACTTTTCATTCCTTCTAGCAGGCAGTTGCCCTTCTTGCCAAGCTTCTGAGGGAATCTTTTATGTGTATAAACCAGAAGAATGGGATTCATGGGATAAAGATACTTGGAGAATTATTCTATCCCCACTACTAGGTCAGCTGGGGTAGGGGATGCCTGTTTCTGGCAGGAATCCTTCTCAAGGAGGGGCCTAGTTGCTGTACCTCCATGGGAGGGTTTCCCCCAGTTTGTAGGTCAGTGGAATAGGATCTCCATCATTTCTCTTCCTCCTTTGGGTATATCTATGTATAGGGTAGAAGGTATGTTGGCTGCCACGTTTAACCCTAGTGCTGATGGGGAGCCTTTTGTAATTTTAACATTGTAGCTGATCCAGGTGAATACTAGGTTCCTGCTGGGTTTCACCTGACCAGCAGCATGGTCTTCTGTAAGATTTTAAAACTCATTTGCTTTTATTTAAAAAGCTTTTTTTTCTAGTGTGGACAAAACCCTCAAGCAACCCAGTCATTCTTACCCTGTCCTCACCATGAAGAAGTCCCTGCCCTGTTTGGGGGGTGTTTAACAGCTGTGGGCTGGGCCTTGTAGATGGTGTGAAGATTGCTGAAAAGGGCTGCTGCTTTAGAGCAGTAGACAAGGTAGGGAGAGAGCCTGGGTGTTGACTAGCTACTTCTGGGGGGATGCTGCATGACAGCACACCTGCAGAAAACACCCCCACTCTGTGCTTCCCTGCAGAAAATGGCAGAAAAGCAAAGGGAAGACATGCAGGGAGGTGGGGGAGGAACAACCATGGATGCAGTTTTGGGGGGGGGATTGCCCCCCAAACAGAGGTGGCATGGGGGGCCCACAGGGTTACATTCCACTGCCCCCCCCTTCATTTCTGCAAGCACAGAGCTGCCCAGCTGAAGGAGGCTGTGTCTCTGCTGACTCTGCAGCTGAACGCTGCCTCCTGGATCCTAGTGCCAGTTGTGCTCCCCTTCTGTGTGCTGGGAGCCTTCCTGTTTTCTGTGCAACTGAGAGTGCCTGTGCTGGGCTGGGTTAAGGGGGGGATCAGGGAAGAGGCAGTGGGGAAGGAAGGAGGGTGGAATAAGGCAGGGAGAGGGGTGGAATGGGGGAGGGGGATAGGGGAATTGCAGGGGAAAGCGGGATCCCGGTATGCAGCATCCCCTCGGCAGCAGCTGGGGCTCCCCCATTAAACTGTCCCATAAAACCCTCACCCTAACATGACCTACCACACCCAGACCCCCATCCCACTGATCCCCAACCAGCTGCACCTGGACCCCCCTTCCGAGCCCCATCTTCCCACACTCAGAGCCTCTGCTGAGCCCCAACCACCTTCACCTGGATCCCCTGTAGAGTCCCTTTGCCCGATACCTGGAACCCCCCATGAGCCCCTGTGCATCCAAATCTCCCACTGAGCTGTCCACAGCCAGATTGCCCTACACAGAAACCTGTCACCCCACACCTGGATCCCTCCACACTGGGATCCTGCTGGGCTGAGCCTGCCCACAGCTGGTGCACCTAGCATAGAGGGTCAGGGCCGGTCCTTGCATTGTGTCAGGGTCAGGTGCAGCCTCACTGCTGAGTCCCTGTACCGGGGGAGGTGGGAGTTTCATGGTGATCTCCCACCCCAGTGTAGCCAGTGGCCTATGCTCCCCACTGCTATACCAGAGCCACATTTATTTATTGACAAAACTTGCAGAATTATGCAGCATTTTAAAATATTGTGTGCATCATTTTTGATTTTTTTGTTGCAGAATTCCCTTAGGGAGTAATCTGCTAAATACATTCATGTAAATTAAAGCAAATATTTGGCCAACTGAATATCTGAATTTCCTGTTCATGCTGGGACATCCTTGACTCTGCTGAGCTAAGCAAGGACCCAAATACCAGCTGTTGGCTTGAGTAGTTCAAAATGCAGTTGTGACACCCTGGCACCCCAATATTCATCATTGTCATGTAATTAGGATATATTTTGCACAAAGTTTGCTTTCTGAAGAATCCTTCTAAAAGTCTTGATGTGCTAGACAATATCCCGTTGGATTGTATGTGCTATCATTGTATGTGAAGTTACAAAGTTTGGCTACGTATGTTACCAAAACATATTGTGAGGTTGAAAACACCCACAAGCAGCCTTTCAGGTACAACAGTAAAAAGACCAAACAATGGCTTATTGAGGAAATGCACACAAGCACCAGGATTACCCCAGGAACTGTGTACAATAGAAACCTCTCCGCGATAGCACTACACAATGGGAACTGTTTGACCCAGGTCACAGGAAAAGAGCTTTTCAGCAAGTGGGGAGAAGATATAAAAGGGGGACAATGACATCATGATGGTACCTCACTCTCCCTACAACACACCTGGAAACACCTGAGGAAGTAGGACTGAACTGTGGGAAGTGATGGTCCCAGGCTAAGGGATTGCTAGCCTGTGTATGAAAACCTGGAAAACCCAAGCTGAAAAGCCAAGGCAGCTGTTGCCTTAAGAATCTGCCAGCCTGTTTATTGCTCAGGGTGAGAATTTGCTAATTCATATCCTACCTATCTAGTATGTTAACCTCAGTTTGCAGTTTATTTGCTATTTATTAGGTAATCTGCTTTGATCTGTTTGCTATCACTTAAAATCTATCCTTTTGTAGTTAATAAACTTATTTTATGTTTTAATCCAAATCGGTGTGCATTTTGACTGAAGTGTCTCAGGAAAATCTCAGCTTGGTTACCATAAGTGTGGATGGTCCTCTTCACATTGAGGGAGAGGTGGACCGGGTGTTAAACCCATATACTGGCCAAATTTGACCAGCACAGGACAGTACTGCTCTGGCATCCTAGGCTGGGAAGCTGGATGTGTGACTGCTGGTGAAAGTGCAAGCTTGGAGGGCTTTGCAATTTGTCACAGCAGCACAGTGTGAGAGGGGGCCCAGGCTGGTGGGTGAGGGCTGAGTGGCACCCCAGTTCCAGGTGGCACCCAGGAGGAACCCATTACAGCAGTACCACCTGTTGAGGATTCCAGAGAAGCAGGCTGATCTCTCACATTGTGAAAGAGTCCCTTGAGTATATACTCATCAGAACTCTTGAAGGCAGGTTCAATTTCCCTGTGGAAGTTTGCCCTCACCACTGGCAGGGTCAGCTTGTGGGATAGGGAAATGAGATCCCTCGAAGGGCCAGCTTGATGGAAATGGGAAGACAAAGATATAGAGGTAAGGGTTAAATGCATGGCAACAAAAGAGTGTTTCAAAATAAGATAATTGAAATGGAAGGTTTGAATGAATGAGAGCATAACTATTCAAACCTGTATTGCAATACAAAATAACTTCCTGGCAGAAGCTCTTGCACTGCTCAGTAAATAATTGATGAAAAAACTGATTCCCCTGTTGTAGTGCTAGGCATCAAATTATCATAATTAACATAGTTACTCCATTTTCTTTCTTTCTGTACTTCTCCCCACACAGAGCATGATATTTTAAGTTGAGTAACTCTGTAGATCCCATAAAATTCAGCTAATAGGAGCAGCTCTGCAAATCAGGACACTTTTTCGGTGCCAAAGTTTGAATATCTGTGTGTAGTTGCTGCAGTGCCAGTGCCTTTTCAGACAGTCAATTTTGGAGACTAGTATCATGTGACTTGTCTCAGTTTCTTGTTGTGGCTGAACAAAGTCCCTGATTATACTGCCTAATAAAAACTGGTGTGAAATTATGAAAAACAGCCTCAACAGATATTCTGCAAAAGACATGAGCAGATACTTGTCTAATCCACTGACAACATGTGCGGTGTTTCCCTATGTGGCCGTGTCCACATAATATGCTTTTCCCACTACCAGTTACTCCAGTATCTAGTGTGGAAGTTATCTGTGCTATAGGTTCAAACCCTGCTTCTGCTTCATATGAGGTGCAAGAATTAGTCCTGCCAATCCCAAATGTTCAAAAATCATGAGTCAGGCTCACCACAAATCATGAGAAGGGCTTTGAACTCATGAGATTGTGTAACAGTAATAGATTCGGAGTTCTTTTTATTTGCCTTCTGCTTTTTGAGCCTTTAGGGTGCACTGGGCTCACATTTTGAAGCTTTGTCCACAGCCACGAGAGCTAGAAACGTTTTTTTTCTTTAAGCATGAAGGCTGAAACCATCACCTATCCACTTGACTCCAGGAGTTGGGGCTTTAAGGAAAACAATAATTACCATAAAAAGAACAGGAGTACTTGTGGCACCTTAGAGACTAA
>NW_020696158.1:0-5836 GCF_002925995.2 Terrapene triunguis | reverse complement strand
GGGCGGCCAGAGCGCCGCGCTGCCGCCCCCCTCCAGGTGCCGCCCCAAGCACCAGCTTGGGTGCTTGGTGCCTGGAGCCGGCCCTGCATCTAGTGGTCCAATACTGTCTCCTGAGAGTGACCAACACCACATCCTTTTATTCTCTTAAGTAATGTGGTAGTAAAGTACAACACTGTCATTTTGCAACCTTAACTGGTTTTTGCAATCAAGTTTTTTGGTTCTGGAATATGAATTGTGATTTGAGAGCATACAGGAGTCCATTCTACCACCTCCTCACCAGAGACTAAATTCCCTTCTGAGAGCTCAAACTCCATAGTGGCTAACTTAAAACACACTAGAACCCTAGTGCTACAGATCCAAAAAACTAAGGACTCCACCATCCAAGCTGAAAGAAGACATCTATTAGCTATCAGGCATTGAAGGATCTTTATGTTCTTTCTGAATTACAACCATCCAATTGAGGGCAACATGTTCACACATGCATCATGAACGATTCTGCTCCCACTAAGTCAATAGCAAAAATAATAATTTGGAGCCATGTAAATCCAGAACAAGACCCGTAAATAATTTTGCTTAATATCTATCTATTTTCCTCAAATACTGCTAGCACGGAGTTTTAAGGAGATTCCACTACACTGTAAGTTTGATGGGAGAGTCACTATCTGGTTTTCAGTTTCAGGATAACAGGAACATTAGACAAAAGAGAAATTCAAATTAGGGTAATTTTTTGTCTGCCTGTAATTCTACAGCACCCTGATTATATTATCTTCAAGATTTGCTGAGCATTTATACAGTATGTTTGGAAGTCTCCAAGCCAAATTTAGAGGGGATAATAGAGGTGTCCTAATCTAGGACTTCAGAGTGGAACCTCATTGCCAGATTTCTGAGAGGTATAAAATTGCAATCTGTAAATTGGGTTCTCACTCACCAAAGGATAAATAGCAGACTATGCTGAACGTGTAAACGTAAATATCATGAGGCAGTTTAAGACTACTATATTAGACTTCCCCAAGTCTGAGAAAAGTGAAAGCTCCTTTAATTGGAAGAGAGAAACAATTCAGAACCAACTGCCCAAATGAAAACAAAATAAACTATGTATTCTGAATCAATTACCCTTACCTTTTTGCTTGGCTTTTGAAAGCCTTTTCCATCCCTGAAGCACAAGTGACAGCAAGAAACAAAGAACTGAACAACACTTTCAATAACCTCTGCTCTGTCTATCAAATAATGTGATGATGAAACAAAATGACCAGTTTACCATTTTCTGGTTCATTTAGGCTTTTTAGTAGTTTATCTTTGAGATAAATTATTTCTCTTGGAAAGCAGATTACTGTGCATACCTTACTGCTCCCCCTCCTGCCATGGTGGTCTAAAAGGAAAGCAGCTTACATTTCTGAAGACCAGGCTGTAAATGATGAAAAGTGGAATACCACTATTACCCACCATGTACATGAGAATGTCTCTAATCATCACCATTGCTGTCTGATGATCATTCCACGCTTGGTTTAGTGTTTGAAGAAAGTTGTTATTCAATGAATTTAACACATCTTCTCGCACCTGTAACGAAACAGGAAGATAATGACATACTACCAAATTAGTTTTGACACTAGAAAGTTCTGCTTCAAGTCTGAAGCCAGCTACTACATATGTATTTGCTGTGCTACTCTCTCAAGAATGCCAGCTACTAGGGGCTTAATCTTCGTAAGTGCTGCCCACCAACAGCTCCTATTCAATGGAAAAAGCAGGTGCTCAACATCGGGGGGGGGGGGGGGGGGGAAAGAAACAGGCCAAAGCTTACTGACCATTATCTACTTCGAAAGTGATGTCTGAATTATTAAAATATGAATAAAGCACATAACTTTTACAAATATTAGTATTGTTATTTAGCTTGCCTAATATGCAGTGTCAAAACTAAGTGAATATTCCTGGAGATTTAAAGTCATTTTGTCCTGATGACATCCACTGCATGTACTTTAAAGTTAAAGCAGGTTTCATTTATGAAAAAGATCCATCTTTAATACCAACAAAAGGCATACACATATGTACATTTTGGAACAATCATACAAATATTAAACAAATAGCTAGGAAAAGAAAGGTTTACTTACCACAGATACAAAGGCAAGGATTGTTACTAGCTAATATACAACATTCTATATTTGTTCTCCAAGAGTATTAGCTGCATATAGCTGGTACAGTCCCTTTGTAAGTAAGGGGCAAATCAAAATAAAAACAAGATTTCTATGACAGAAATGAATATTATGACTCCCTCTGCACAGCAGCTCAAAACAATGAATATCACTGTAAAGTGTTACAATCAGAAGTGAGTTTAGGTGGGCCATTGGACATGGCAAAGTTTAAAAAGTAAGGGATGGTATGAAGAATTGGCAGCAAAGAAGAGTTTTTAAAAGCATTCGTATAGTAAGACAGATTCCTCCAGATTGTATTTTATGAACAAATTCCCAACCTATGATATTAATTTATTGTTAACAATTAATGCTGTTTGTCTACTGTTGCATTCAGCTTACTCAATGAAACCAATTCTCATGAGCTACCACCATGTTGCAATGTTTGGGTGTTTAAATCATAATTAATTATTGAAATGTTACTAATGACTGAGTTTATTTATAAAATTTTGTAAAACATTTTTTGGGGGGATAAAGTTTGTTGTGCCATAATCCTCCTTTCTCCTTTTCCAGGTCTTGCATACACTTTCTGCCCTTTACCTCATTCCTATGGTCAGTCAGAAATCTCCCCCCACCATTTAGGAGGAAAGCCAACAAGAGCTGGGGAAACTCTAGAACACCTTAACCATTAACTAGGAATTAACTCCATCCCTAGAATCTATACACAGCTGCAGGCAGAAATCATGAGAAAAGCTAAAACGTAAAAAGGAAGAGTAATGTTTAAAATATAGTCAAAGCAAACTGTTACAGAAAAACAGATGCTGGTTTAAAAAAAAAAAAAGAGGGCAGCTAGAATTCCAACCTTAAGTCTACGAAGTGGATAATTCAGTGCATGTTATAAAACAATCTAGGCATTTCTTAGAACACTTTATAACCACCATGGTGTGTAAACAATAGCAACACTTTGTTAGAAAGTAAATATAATGAAGAATAGGATGTCTATGCCTATTTACAGAAAGAGGCCTGTGGATTGGGAAGCAGAAGAGACAAACATTGTTAAAAAGTGACAGTTTTCTATTTGTAAATTTTGTACATGTGTTTAGGAAGGTGGTGATGGATGAATTTTCTTAAATCATAGTTTGATACTTCTAGAGGGCTGCAGCTCCAGGGTCTGTTAGCTTGACACTGACTACCTGAACATTTGTTAACATATGGCTGGATTTTCTGATTATACAGAAGTAGCTAGGTCTGGGCCAGTGAGAAAGGGGATGAATTTTGTTTGGTTTCAGGTCTCTGTATTCACAAGGGCAGTGTGAATGATTCAATTGCTGAAAATTTCATATAGTGTCTAACTGAGGTTATTTAGAGCTTGGTACCTTGTTAAAGGGACAGTTTGAAGGCTCTAGTACTCTAGTTTTAGCAGTCTCATTTAAAGCTTTTGCCTTTTCCAAATTATCAATCTCTTGCTTTTAGCAGTCGTGAGATAGATACAGAATGTGCTGCCAGTCACTGTACAGCAGGATTCCCCTTGAATTTATCATCCCTTACACTGTAAGTGAAGTTATTGGAACAAAACAACATTAGATGGCTTTGTTTTTCTCAATTTTACAGTCCCATAACATTTATCTCCACATGGGTCTGTTTTAACATTCTCTGTCAACTAGAAGCCCCAGGGTGCCTGTTAGCTCCTGGTCTAACTGCCTAGACAAAATAGAGTGCATTAATCCATACAATACCCTTTACAACCAAGACAGAAGTTACTGCATAGCATCTTTAACTCTATGTTGGTTCCATCTTGGATGCATATACATCAATGACGCCCAACATGCAAACCATTCCCACTTGGCACCATAATAATATGGAATAGTTAAACACTATATGTTCTTTCTTACAGAATAGATTATAATTAACCAATATCAAACAAAAGTTAGCTGTTTGTAGATGACAGTAAATTAGCAGATATAAGAAATATAGACATGTACAGCCCTCTATATTTCTCACATACCAGAATTTACTTTAACCAGTGTTTGGAATGTTTTCAAAGATGCTGAGGCATTATGCTGAATGTTTTTAAAACAGGTAGACGCACTTAGGATGCCTGCTTCTTTGCACTCACTTTCCCACAAATATTTCTTTGCCATTTCCTCATGTAAGACACATATTAAGCCTACCACAGTTTGCATAAAAAGAAGGATTTGTGGTTACTAGGGGTGTCTTCACTGCAGTTAGTGAAGGCTACTGCCCAGACGTTGCCCCTAACCCCATTCCATCTTCCAAGAAAAACCTCTAACCAGAGCTATGAGGGTGCTTCAAGCCTGAGCTAGCAGGCACAGCTGAGAGTACAGGCTCAAGATCAGGGTTTTGCTTCAGCCCAAGTTAGCAGCCCATCTACTTCGTGGTGAGAATGCCAGCTAATCAAGCTTGGGTGCTGTTAGCCCTTCAAAAACATATCCCACAATTCCACCTGGGCTCTACTTTGTATATTTAACTCCTCCATTCTTCTGCACTGGAAGCCACTGGCTCAGCATTTAACCCCACATTCCCTGGGTCCACTTGAGCTGCATTCCACAGCTCTTGAACAGAGGTGCTGTCCAAGAAATCCTCCTCACTAGGGTGACCAGATGAGAAGAAGAAAATATTGGGACACATGGGGGGGCGGGGGGCTAGAAGGGGGGGGGGGGGAAACGGAATACCGCGAAATATCGGGACGTCTGGTCACCCTACTCCTCACGGGCTGCTAGGTGGCCAGAAGCTGACACCAGCCTTTTTGTAAATCTGTGGTGTGACATCATTAAGACCCATACGCTAAGGATGAATTCAAAAAATGGCCCAGTTTAATGCATCATTAAGAACCAAGGATATCTTGCTAGAAATCCAGCTCAGCTTAGGGGCTAGTACAGTACCATTGTACACAGAGCCACATAGCTCTGACTTGGATAGGGCTTTGCAGTATGGATGGCTCATGCGAGACTAGCCTGGGCTAACTCTGATAAGATGACAACCCCTACCTAGCCTTGTTCACATTTCACAACACAATAAAACACTTTGGAGTTGTAAACTAATCTGCATAAAATATAATAGGTAACTGAGTTAAAGGGTCGCTGAAGCCTTGCAATCAGTGACACAGCTCAGTCACTGAACTTCTCTTCAGACTTTGGGACAAACTGAACAAACTAGCAAAGAACCATTTGAAGGTTTTCTATGTGTGAGTTATCTATAGAACTATACAGAAGATATACATTTATTTAATTGTTTCAGTGTATACATTTAAGAATAAGTTAGATAGCCTCTATATTCACAAAGATGAAAGCTTGCACAAGATTTGTTTTAGACTTTGATTTAGACTAGGGCTGTAGATTAATCGTAGTTAACTCACATGATTAACTCAAAAAAATTAATTGTGATTAAATCGCACTGTTAAACAATAGAATACCAATTGAAATTTATTAAATATTTTTGGATGTTTTTCTACATTTTCAAATATATTGATTTCTATTACAACACAGAATACAAAGTGTACAGTGATCACTTTATTTTTATTACAAATATTTGCATTGTAAAAATGAAACAAAATAAATAGTATTTTTCTATTCACCTCATACAAGTACTGTAGTGCAATCTCTTTATTGTGAAAGTGTAACTTTCAAATGTAGATTTTTTTGTGACATAACTGCACTCAAAAACAAAACAACGTAAAACTTTAGAGCCTACAA
>NW_020696157.1:0-7184 GCF_002925995.2 Terrapene triunguis | reverse complement strand
TTGCTGTACCCAAAGAAAAAGTGAGAACTCAGTTTTTCTCCGACAATAGTTAAAACCCAGGCAGACTGTGAAGAGCTACAAAAGGATCTCTCAAAACTGAGTGACTGGGCAACAAAATGGCAGATGAAATTTAAT
The DNA here is from genome assembly GCF_002925995.2 of Terrapene triunguis. NCBI lineage: Eukaryota > Metazoa > Chordata > Testudines > Emydidae > Terrapene > Terrapene triunguis. Next base: position 7,049 of record NW_020696157.1, on the reverse strand, counting down.
GTTGAGAAATGCAAAGTAATACACATTGGAAAGCATTATCCGAACTATACATATAAAATGATGGGGTCTAAATTAGCTGTTACCACTCAAGAAAGAGATCTTGGAGTCATTGTGGATAGTTCTCTGAAAACATCCACTCAATGTGCAGCGGCAGTCAAAAAGCGAACAGAATGCTGGGAATCACTAAGAAAGGGATAGATAATAGGACAGAAAATATCATGTTGCCTCTATATAAATCCATGGTACGCCCACATCTTGAATACTGTGTGCAGAGGTGGTTGCCCCTTCTCAAAAAATATATATTGGAATTAGTAAAGGTTCAGAAAAGGGCAACAAAAATTATTAGGGGTATGGAACGGCTTCCGTATGAAGAAAGATTAATAAGACTGGGACTTTTCAGCTTGGAAAAAGACAGCTAAGGGGAGATATGATTGAGGTCTATAAAATCATGACTGGTATAGAGAAAGTAGATAAGGAAGTGTTGTTTACTACTTCTCATAACACAAGAACTAGGGGACACCAAATGAAATTAATAGGCAGCAGGTTTAAAACAAACAAAAGGAAGTATTTCTTCACACAACGCATAGTCAACCTGTGGAACTCCTTGCCAGAGGATGTTGTGAAGGCCAAGACTATAACAGGGTTCAAAAAAGAACTAGATAAATTCATGGAGGATAGATCTATCAATGGCTATTAGCCAGGCTGGGCAGGAATGATGTCCCTAGCCTCTATTTGCCAGAAGCTGGGAATGAGTGACAGGGGATGGATCACTTGATTACCTGTCCTGTTCATTCCCTCTGGGGCACCTGGCACTGGCCACTGTCAGGATACTGGGCTAGATGGACCCTTGGCCTGACCCAAGGGTTGTATGGTGAGCTAAGGCAAAGTTAGTGTTTATATGTTTGGGACCTTTCACCTAGATAGCTGTTGATAAGCTAAAGCATAAGGTGCATTATATAGTTGTGACTTTTAACGTAGATACATAAAGAATGTGTTTAAGCAGGGTGGTATAGGGGACTACCTAAATGGATACCCTCTTTAAAATTAACAGGTACATCACAACTTGGAACTTGCAAATAACTGAAATAACCGGGTAGGACAGAAATAACAAATGTGAGAATGAGCTAATGTCATTAATATGTGTGTATATGTCATCAATACGTACAAACATACCAACCTATGGAGTAAGTGCACCCCAACATTTCTGTGGATGAGGAAACTAAGTTTAGACATAGGTAGAGGGCTCAGGTGTTCAAGCTCTATAAGAGGAGTGATCCGCCATGACAAAGAGCCTTCTTTGTTCTTAGTTTATTACCCTTTTGTTTATTAGTTTATTAGTCTGTTAGTTCTGAATTGTAAGTTTTAAGTCAGTTAGTTCAGTAAAACTCTAAGTTAGCTTCTTCAGTCTTCTATATCTCTTAGCTCTCTAGCTTCTCCTAAACTCTGCACTTCCCACTCAGGAATTGAGGAACCTGGACCTGAACTCTCTTGGCATGCCAGAGGTGAGGCTGGTCCTTGGTAGGGTGACCAGACAGCAAGTGTGAAAAATCAGGACAGGGGGTGGAGGGTAATAGGAGCCTATATAAGAAAAAGCCCCAAATATAGGGACTGTCCCTACAAAATCGGGACATCTGGTCACCCTAGTCCTTGGTCTCTTACCACCAGGTTATCAAGGAAGAGTCCTGCACTTAGAACAGAAGAATCCCATGCACTACTACAGACTAGGTACCGAGTGGCTAGGCAGCAGTTCTGCAGAAAAGGACCTAGGGGTTACAGTGGACGAGAAACTGGATATCCATCGACAGTGTGCCCTTGTTGCCAAGAAGGCTAACGGCATTTTGGACAGTATAAGTAGGAGCATTGCCAGCAGATCGAGGGACGTGATCATTCCCCTCTATTTGGCATTGGTGAGGCCTCATCTGGAGTACTGTGTCCAGTTTTGGACCCCACACTACAAGAAGGATGTGGAAAAATTGGAAAGAGTCTGTCTCCACCCCCGTGTTCTCTTTTTTCAGCCTCTGTGGATTGGAGCACGTCTTGGAATATGTTCTTCTTACTCCACCTTGGTCACTTCCTTATCTGGTGGAGGCATTCCACCAGTGTTTAGGGGATTCCTCTGAAGGCCACATCTGCAGAAGCAGAACAAACAATAAACAGAAGTATGATTGTTAGTTCACGCACCTCATTGACTCATTATAGTAAAATACACCTTTTTTACATATGAATCAGTTTCTCACTGTCCCTTAGCAAGCACACATCTTGGCGAACACCGTAAAGATGGTGAGTTCTGCCTAGGGTGGGGTGAGCACTCAAGATGGGTCAAAGGGTCTAGGTGCCTTTTTAAGGGGATTACTGCAGGCATAGGGACAATATTATAAATTCTGCCCCCATTTTCCACAGGCTGTGGTCATTGAAGCTGATATCTCACTCCTGTGGGCGAGCAAAGATGCAAGGGTGCATGTCCTGCTTGTGTGTGGCTTCAGACACGATCTCTATGCTGCTCACCTTTGTACTGCTTTGGTCCCTGCACAAGTGATTGCCAAATGGCCAGGAAAGTTTCTTACAATGTGGGAAGGAAGAAAGCAGCTCTGCCAAGGATCCTTCAGTATGGGATTGGCGAGTACCTCCAGGAAAGTTTCCTAGAGATCTCACAGGAGCATTCCCATGAAATTTCAGTGTGCATTATCACAGTTCTGATGCACTGCCTAGCTGCACAGGGGAAAGTGGAGCTCATGCAAACACAGCTAGTCTTGTACATTTCTATCCCTTCACCCACTTTTAGAATATACAGCACAAAGGACAGTTCTACCTCATATAACCAAGAAGAATCAACTCAAAAAGATCACTTACCAGGTGTCTCCTCTCCTGCATCATGTGCACCTGAGATGGAATGATGGGACTGGCTAGACCCCTCTGGAATGGAAAAGAGGTCCTGGCTCACTGCGCCACTGGAAGACTCTGCCGTGTGTTCCACATCGTCCTCCATATTGACCTCCTTGTCCACAACTTTGTCCTTGGGGTTGAGTCCTCTGTCCGCCGTCTCCAGCCCCACCGAAGTATCCATGGTGTTCTTGGTGGTGGAGGTGGCACTGCCATCAGACATGGAGTTCAGCTCCTTATAGAAGTGGCAGGTCTTTGATGCAGCACCAGAGTGACAGTTTGTCCCCCTTGCCTTCTGGTACGCCTGCCTCAGCTCCTTTATCTTTGCATGGCACTGATGAATGTCCCATTTATAGCCCTTATCTAACATTTCACAAGAAATCTCCCTGTAGGTATTGAAATTCCTACATCTAGAGTGGAGCTGGGACTGCACAGCCTCCTCTCCCCTCAGCGCCAGCAGATCCAACAACTCAGGTGTGCTCCAAGCAGGAGAGCATTTGCTGTGTGGAGCTGCCATGGTCAGCTGGGAAGATGCAATATGAAGTCTCCATGCCGAGGAAACAGGAAGTGGAATTTCAAAATTTCCTGGGCCTATAAAGAGGGAGGGCTGGATGCCTGTGTACCTGGGTGCAGGGCAGAGGAGTTTGAGCTGCTGACTAGAGCGGTCAGGATGGGCATTGTGGGACACCTCCTGAAGGCCATTTATGGTGACATAACCAAGCATGGTATCTACACTAACAGTTTATTCATATAACTTTGCTGCAAAAAGCTCTACGCCTCTCATCGAGATGGCTTTATTTTGTTAGCAAAGCAGGAGAGTTTTGAAACCTGACTTTTGTCGACAAAACTGCGTAGTGTAGACAAGGCCTCAGTCTTCTGGCTCTGATGTCATTTCACAACACTTGGGCATTTGCCATCTGTCAGGGATCTTTTCTGGTCTTGGTGACTGCTGGGTCTTTCATTTATCAGTTTGTTCCAATATCTCCTCTTCACACCCCAATCCCTCACCTTTATTTCCTGAAAAGAGCAGCTCAAGGACAGGCCTCTCCCCAACACACCCTGTGTGGTGAAAACTAATGCAAAAAAATCAGTACTGTCTCTCAGCATTGTCCTTGCCCTCCTCAATAGCTCCCTTTACCCCCTGCTGATCGAGGAGACCCATCGATTCTCTCACTGGATTCCAATAGACTGAAATAATTCTCTGGTATTTTTTTAATACTCTGCTAATTAAATTTTAGCCTCCTAATACCCATCATACACTTCACTGGATGCACTCAATGCTCCTTTCTCCTGACTTCACAGGCTTAATATTTTCTGTTTCCTGAAGGATCCCTGTTTGGCTCTAATAACCTCTTGAACCTGGTCAGGTGGCCGGATGGGGTTACTGTATTTCTCCCCTTGCTAATTCCATTGCCCAGGAGGTGCCATTCCATTCCATTTCGTTGCCTAGGAGGTGCCAGTATCTGGCTGCTGATGTAGCCTCTAGGCTGAGTCTAAGGATTATAACTTCCCTGCTTTAAGATGTTTTTTACTCTCTTCTCTTCTGCACAATAATGTGATATTGACTCATTTCTCTTTGTTTTATTTTTAGAGAAACTCCAGGCTGAGCTCAGTGTGACATTGTCTCCTGTTCAGCCTGTCTGTGTTCAGGGGTATTCTCACCCCTCTGTCTGTGTATAGTTGCAGGGTGGAGAATCTCCCAGCTCTATGCAGGTACTGTATATACCACTGATATTTTACCCATGGCAAGGCCCCACCTCCCCGAGAGCTCGCTGCTCCTTTCCTCGTACAAAGAATGAAATTCATATGAAATTCAAAAGGCTGCCAACAGCAATTATCACTGAGGACAGATGGAAAGGGGCAGATACCCCAGGTTTATTGCAGAGCAAGGGTGTGTTTCCTTTGAGAAAATGCTGATTCATGAGGAAATACTGGCACCTAGTGTCAACTTTCTAGTACCTGAGTTCTGCAGGATGGACATTCTTATCTATCCATAATTTGCACTGAACTTCACAACAGCAATATTTCCATGGTCAGACAGAGCATTAGCCCACAATCTCCTTCTAGCGTAACATGACCAGCTAAGAGCTATTCAGTTTCCCCATGTATTTGGGGCGAGGAAGGCCCTGTCCCCACTGCAAGGGCAGACATGTTTTTATATTAAGTTTGTGACACTCCCCTGACCCACTTACAACAAATTGTGCCGACACGGCAGCTTTTCCGCCTCACAGCTGTGGCTGAACTATGTTTGTGTGTTTGCACCCAGTGCGCTGCCTGCCTCAGTGTGTGTGTGTGTGTGTGTGCGCGCACGCGCACCTGCGCTGGTGCATTCTGGGAGCATCTGGGCAGCTCCATCAGGAATTAAGTGAGCTCAGAGGTTGTGCACACACATTGTAACACCACTGGCCCAGGGGTTCATGCACTCCAGTATCCTATCACATAGAGTTGAGAGGGAGGAGGCCGTCCAGAACAGTTACACAAACATTGTCAGGGAGTCCTGTTAGGGTTGCCACCTCAGAGTTGTAAAAAATTGGGACATCTGCCTGCTTCATGTACACCATCTACCCCCCATCAAGGGCACTGTGTCCCCCTCCCACCCCTGGGAGAAGGCACCAGTCCGTGCAAGCTCCTGCTCCTGGTGCTGCCACAGGCACCAACCTTGCCAAGCAGGACATGGTGCCAGATCTACCCTGCTCCCACCTGGTGGTGACCCATAGCCGGTACTTGCATGGTAGTGATTGGGCCCTGCCGGCCCTGAGCTCCCCGTCTCCCACTTGGTGCCCCTGAGCTGCACCAAGACATGGCTTGCACCATGGCTCCTAGACACTCAGGACTCAGAGCTCCTTGTACACAGGCACAGGCATCCTGCAGCTGCCCTGCTACAACCACTGACAAAACCCAACATTTGTAATGTCATGAGGAGACTTACAGATTTCCCAAGACAGCAACCTGGAAAAATGGACAATCCTGGGAAAACCTGGACAGGTGGCAACCCTAGGTCCTGTCCACACAGCACAGTAACACCCAATGCTTAATTTGTAATGAAAGAGGTGCCAGGGCTCAACTGACACAGAAAGCCTAGAGGTTCTGGGGCCCAGTCCTGGAAAGCCCTGGCACAAATTAAGCACTGGTAACACCCAGTTGATCTGGTTACAGTCAGCCAGCCACATGCCAGTCCAGTCCCCAGGCAGGGACACTGAGCTGCCAGCTGCCATGGTCACAAACAGTATTAAACCCACCAGGTACCATTCACCATGCTAAGAGACACCAGGGCCCTCAGCCCAGCCCCAGGAACAGCTGTAACATGGAATCATAGAACTGTGGGGTGGGAAGGGGCCTTGAGGAGCCATCTAGTCCAGGCCCCTGCATTGGAACAGGGCCTAGACCAGCCCTGACAGGGGTTTGTCCAACCTGCTCTTACAAACCCCCAGTGATGGGGATTCCACAACCTCCCTTGGAGCCTGATCCAGAGTGTCACTGCCCTGAGAATGAGAAATCTCCAACCTAAATCTCCCTTGCAGCAGATTGCACCCATCACGCCTTGGACAGGCCCTCGCCTTGCCTGCTGGGGTCACTGGAGGGTGTCACCAAGTGTGAGAATTGCTGTTAACACCATTGACTGTCTGTGGGGGGAGGGGGACCATCTGGCTCGGGGGGGGGGGGAGCGAGGGGAGCTGGGGACTTTCACTCCCCAGTCACTGATCTCAGCCCAGGCTCAGAGTCCGGTTCCCAGCAGACAGGAGCTCACATCATAACTCACATTAATTAGGGTTACCATATTTCAGCAAGCAAAAAAGAGGACGGGAGGAGCCCCGCCCTAGCCCCGCCCCGTCCTGCCCTAGCCCCGCCCCTGCCCCTTCCACTCACTCCCACTTCCCGCCCCCCTCAGAACCTCCAACCCTCCCCCCGCTCCTTGTCCCCTGACTGCCCCCTCCTGGGACCCCTGCCCCTAACTGCCCCCCAGGACTCCAACCCCTACCTAAGCCTCCCTGCTCCTTGTCCCCTGACTGCCCCTTCCTGAGACCCTCCCCCCATCCTAACTGGCCCCCTAGGACTCTACCCCCTACCTGTCCCCTGACTGCCCCAACCCTTATCCACACCCCCACCCCCAGACAGACCCCCGGGACTCCCACGCCCCATCCAACCACTCCCCACCCCCTGACAGCCCC
>NW_020696156.1:0-15767 GCF_002925995.2 Terrapene triunguis | reverse complement strand
TGTGGACGGGTGCAGGGTTAATTCGATATAACGGCGCTAAAGTCGACCTAAAAGCCTAGTGTAGACCAGGCCTAGGTATAAGATCAGATAAGAGTACTGTATAATAATACCACTTAGAAAATAGCATTCCTCTTGCTGATCAGCAAGTGCTAAATGACAGTTTTGTAAGATCTTACAGACCTTCTATAGACTAAAGCAGCTTAGAATTTTGAAGTTAATATACAACTCTAAACACCTGTTTCACCCTGTAATTCTATTGCAGTACCAAGACATTTTTGGTGGGAAAGAAAAAAAGCAAATGAAAAGAATCTAAAGAACCAATGAAGGATTTTGAAGAGTAGTGATGTGGTCTGATTGGGTAGCAAGATCATTTTAGTAGCTTTCAATTAGCTGGACTGGAGGAGAGTGGTATGCAATTTAAAGGCCAGAGAGGAGTTTACAGTAAACGTCTAGGAAATGACTAAGATATGGGTAATGGTGTTGCTTCTAAGGACAGAGGAATGCCTGGCTTTTTGATTTGTGCAGGAAAATGTAGAACTTTTTGGGGAAAATACCATCAAGAAGATGAGTCGAAGTGACGGGGGGATGATGACGTCAACAGCAGTGGCGAAGCAGCAGCTTTGGGATCTGCATCTTTTGTCCCCTTAACTATTCTTTGCTACAATGGATGTGCATCCCGTACAGTGGAACGTAGCCTGTTTTTATGAAGTGACCAACTATCCTAAATTCAAAGGTTGGGAACTGCTCATTATAGTTCAAGGTTAAATTTACCATTAAAGGAATAATGCCCAGAACTAGTCACTGCTACAGAAGTACCTTTACTTGCTGAACGCCGCTGAAACTGTTTTGGAGATCAAAGCCCATTAAGCAGAATCTGTGTGTATACATACACAGTCTGTAAAGTATACATACATACTTCTGCAAAGGAGACCTGGATTAGCTCCAAGATCTGCCACAAACTTTTGTTACTTATTCTCTGTGCCTCATTTCCCTATCTGTAAAATAGGGATAATAGTGCTTTTCTATCACATGTGGGCTTGTTTGTTTATATTGTCAGTCAAAGTTTAATGCCAGAAGGGACCACCACATCATGTAGTCTGATCTTTGGTATATCTCAGACTACTAAATGCTACCCACACACCAAGCCCAACAATAAGAATTAGACCAAGTATTGCAGACCTGAGGATACTGAACTATTGTGTATCACAGGTGGGACAGAGGTACACTAATGCCCAAGCTTGTAAGCTTTTTTGGGGAAGTGTTGTTGGCCTATACCATCACTATAATCTTGTTCACTTATGCTAAGTATCCCATAACACCTTACATTAGCTGAAGTAAGCTTTGGCTTAAATAGATAAGAAAGCTGTCGGTATCAGGACATGTGATTATTTTACCATGGCAACAGAAAAGGAGTTACTCTCAAAAGCCTATACTAGAATGTCCCAAACGAAAAGACATATGATTGTTTTACGCTATGCTAGGAAATACCTTACTGCCCTTTAGTACCTGGAATGCATGTTTTCAGAACATAGACAGAAGGGATACACCATGAGAAAAACAAGTAGAAAGCTGATTAGTTAAATTTATTTTCCGATGACGTACATAGTACCTATTACTTGTAAACAGCTAGGATATTAAAAAATGGATTTTAGTGGTGTAATTTTTGGAGCATACTTTCTGTGTAAGGTGACTGTAACAACGCTGCATGAGATGGCTTCCCAGAGACTGGTATTGTATAGAACCTTTTTCCTGTACTATTATTGGGTTATAGCAATAAACCTGAATGACATTCGTTATTTGGTCTCTTGAGTATATTTCATAATGAACCAAAGTGTGGTCAAGCAATTCACTATACAATTTATCAACATCAGATGCTTTCTGCTATGTGTTGGTGTAGTGTCTAGCACAATGTACCCCTCATCTCTTCAGGGATCTCGCAGTGCTACCGAGTGATGACACTATTTCTAATGTATGGTTTGGGATATTTTTTATACTGAAGTAGATAGTAGATCAATTTAAACTTTATATATGTTTGATTTGTGTCTTGGCTAAATAGCAAACAAACCTAGCTTCTGACTAGAGGTGACGCTTTATACCTTAAAAGTTCAAAGTTGTTTTTTTTTAATTGATACGGTATTTAAATCAATATGATATAATCTCATGTTGGATTCCTCCATAGCTTTTAAAGAGAATTCCCAACCTCTTTTGGAAAGACTTAATTCCCTTAAGAAATCACTTTGTCTATTCCAGAGGGTAACCTGTGCTAAATGGATAATGTGCAGCAATAGTGTTTTCCATAAAATCCAAAGGTGTCAGCCTCTTTCCATATGTTGGCTGTTGATTTGCAAGATCTGCACAAACTTCAAAGGTATCTTTTTCCTCAATGTAAAAAAAACAACTCGCTAGTCCTACATCACTACAAAGCAGATGTGGTGCCTTGGGGCAGCAGCACGTGCTTTTGGAATTTGACAATGTTGCTTTCTCCTTGGCCTCACTTCTGGTCTGCCTCAACTTTGTGGCAGCTCCGACATCAAGTGTGTCTGATCCCTTTTACCTTTCAGCACTGGAGATGTTCAATTTATATCTTTCCACTTTCCCTGTTCTCAGATTGTCTTGCTATCTTTCATGATCCTGATCACTTAACTGACCTGGTCTCTGATTCCCTGTTCTTCAATAAGCTGTCAGGCATGCTCAATTTCTCTAAGCTTTGCACTGTGACTTATGCCCACGGTATATCAGAAGGTATGAATATCTCTACTAATGCCACAGTGTTAGATTTCACATAACAGCAAATAGAAGTAGTAAACATACAAATGTCTCAGTTACCTGATAACCTTTTTGAATGTGAGAAGCAGAAAATTGTCCTGGTACAATTCCAACAGCGTAATTACATTCTGACTAATAAAGTAACCTTATATTTCCAAAAAGATGGAGTGTTCTGTATGCAATGCCCTGAGCTAGTGTATTACATTGCTAGGTACTGTGAAATGCATGTTTGTTTTCACTGCAGAGGTAACCAATCTATGGATTCCATTCAGTAATGGGTGAAGTGATTCTTTTCTGCAGAGGTCTACGTGCTTTGTGGCTAGTCTCATGCAGGTGCACAAACATAGGAAGTCAGAGGGCCCCATGAGATTTAGTTCCCCAATCTACCCTTGTACCACCTGACTTTGGGCCAGGCACAATCTTATCCTTGTGCATCGAGTGCAAGAACTGGGAATGTCTAATGCCAGTGGTAGGACTTGAAAACCAAAGACGACTGCTGAGTGAGGGTGGGACTGTGCCCCACTCATTCCACATGGGTCATCAGAGCTGGCGTGCGAAGAGCAGCATACATTGCTTCCCTACCAGTGTAGCAGTGGGCACCGCTCCTGGATGCACTGTGCCTGTCTCATTCGCAAAGCCACCAGGAGCTACCACGATGGTGCCTTACCTCTTCAAGATCCCCCCACCCACCAGGCTGCTCTGTAAAATACACAAGAGCCCTTATTTATTAACCAGTTGGCGTGCTTGGGGGTTTTTAGATGAAAGGTATGGACAAACCAATTATGAGCAGGATGATGTCTTAGAGTGATAATGAAATACTTTCTATTACATCAGTGACAAGGGAGGAAGTTTAACAGCAACTATTAAAACTAGGTTTTTAACTTGGCAGGATGGGATAAATTGAAACAAAGGTATCAAAGAAGTGGCTGAGGAGCTCACTGAACCATGATTGTTGACTTTTAGCTAATCTTGGGATAATAGAAAGAGTTCCAGAGAACCGGGGAAAAGCTCATGTGTTCTTAAAAAGAGTTGACAGGATGACCTGGGAAACTGTAGGGTGGTTAATTAGACATCAGTCTGGGGCAAAATCATGGACAGGCTGATATGGGGTATAATCAGTGAAGGATTAAGATGGTTACATAATTGCCAGTCAACATGGCTTTATGAAAAATAGGTCTTGTCAAATAGATAATTGTTTAAAGATTGCAAGTGATGATAGATACTCTAATTGCCACATAAATATACTGGGACTCCTGAAAGGCATTTCAGTTAGTCCCACATGGCATTCTGATAAACATGAGCCCTATAGCAAATGAAAAACAGCCCATATTGAATAGGTTAAAAAACTGGCTAATGCATAGAATGTGAAAACATAATTTTCGGTGGAGAATAGTCAGCTATGGTTGTTTCTGGTTGGGTCCTGCGGGGATATGTATTCAGTACAATGCAACTGAATATCTTTGTCTATAATCAGGAAGACAGTATAAAATTATTGGTAAATCTTGCAGATAAGACCCAAATTATTAGAGTGGTAAATAATGATGAGGACGAGTCAATTATACAGACCGATCTGGATATAAAATGGACTCACTTGAACAAGCTACATTTTTAGCACAGCAAATACAAGGTTATATATCTAGGAACAAAGAATGTAGGTCACGCTTACACGATGGATGATATCCTGGAAAGCAACAACACAGAAAAGGATTTAGGGATCACTGAGATAACAAATTCAACATGAGCTCCCTGTGCGGTGCTGTAGCTGCGAGGGTGAACATGATCCTCAGACATAAAAATGGGAATATCAAGTTGGAGTAGGAGGCATTAGTGGGAAGAGTGCGTGAATTTTGTGTCCAGACCTGGTGTCCATTTTTGAAAAAGGGTGTTGAAACACTGGAAAGGGTTCTGAAAGGGCTACAAGAATGGTTTGAACCTGCTTGAGAGAGAGAGAGAGAGAGAGAGAGAGACTAAGGGTATGTCTACACTACGAGAGTAGTTCGATTTTAGTTAAATCGAATATGTGCAATCGATATTAGAAAGTCGAACGTATGTGTCTACACTAAGGACAGTAATTCGACTTTGTCAGTCCACACTACCAGGGAAAGCGTCGACATTGGAAGCAGTGCACTGTGGGCAGCTATCCCACAGTTCCCGCAGTCCCCGCCGCCCATTGGAATTCTGGGTCGATCCGCCAATGCCTTCTGGGTAAAAAAATGTGGCGAGGGTGCTTTTGGGTAACTGTCGTCATCCGTCAGTCACTACCGCCCTCCCTCCCTCCCTCCCTGAAAGCGCCGGAGGGAAATCAGTTCGCGCACTTTTTGATCAGTGACAGCGCGGACGCCACAGCACTGCGATCATGGATCCCGCTGCGACCATCGCTGCAGTTGTGGCCGTTCTCAACACCTCGCAGCTTATCATACACCTTTCCCTGAGGCAGATGCAGAGAAATCAGGCGAGGAGGCTATGGCACCGCCATGAGGGCCTGAAGTCGGAGAGTAGCACAGAGCTGTCAGAAACCACGAGCCCCAGCGCCCAGGACATCACTGTGGCAATGGGGCATGTGGATTTTGTTGAACGGCGATTCTGGGCCCGGGAAACAAGCACGGACTGGTGGGACCGCATAGTGCTTCAGGTCTGGGATGAATCCCAGTGGCTGCGAAACTTTCGCATGCGGAAGGGGACTTTCCTCGAACTTTGTGAGTTGCTGTCCCCTGCCCTGAAGCGCAAGGACACCCGCATGCGAGCAGCCCTGACTGTGCAGAAGCGAGTGGCCATAGCCCTCTGGAAGCTTGCAACGCCGGACAGCTACCGGTCAGTCGCGAACCACTTTGGCGTGGGCAAATCTACCGTGGGGGTTGTTGTCCTGCAAGTAGCCAAGGCAATCGTCAAGGTACTGCTGTCAAAGGTAGTGACCCTGGGAAACGCGCAGGCCATCATAGATGGCTTCGCTGCGATGGGATTCCCAAACTGCGGTGGGGCTATAGATGGGACTCACATCCCTATCCTGGGACCGGGCCACCAGGCCAGCCAGTACATCAATAGAAAGGGCTACTTTTCAATGGTGCTGCAAGCACTGGTGGACCATCGGGAACGGTTTACAAACATCTACGTCGGATGGCCGGGCAAGGTTCATGACGCTCGCTTGTTCAGGAACTCTGGTCTGTTTAGACGGCTGCAGGAAGGCATTTACTTCCCGGACCACAAGATAACTGTTGGGGATGTGGAGATGCCTACAGTGATCCTCGGGGACCCAGCCTACCCGCTAATGCCCTGGCTCATGAAGCCCTATACTGGGGCCCTGGACACTGCACAAGAACTCTTCAACTACCGGCTGAGCAAGTGCAGAATGGTGGTGGAGTGTGCTTTTGGCCGTCTCAAGGGGAGATGGAGAAGCTTACTGACTCGCTGTGATCTCAGCGAAACCAATATCCCCATCGTTATTGCAGCTTGCTGTGTGCTCCACAATCTCTGTGAGAGCAAGGGGGAGACCTTTATGTCGGGGTGGGAGGTTGAGGCAAATAGCCTGGCTGCTGATTACGCCCAGCCAGACAGCCGGGCGATTAGAAGAGCCCAGCGGGACGCGCTGTGCATACGGGAGGCTTTGAAAGCCAGTTTCAAGGCTGAGCAGGGTACACAGTGACTTTTAAGTTTGTGGACACAGAAGCTGAACTTGCCCCCGTTTCTTTACCCAGTTGCCATCGACTATCCTCTCCAGTTACATACCCCCTTCACCCCCTTCCCAAAAAATAAAATCTGTTCTGTTTTGTTAATGGACACCGTTGTCTTTATTACTGTTTTCGCGGGAATGTTTTAAACCTGGGACGCAGACTGTGGCGGGGGGCGTGTTTAGTGTTGTGATGCAAATGATGCTTCTAAACTCCAGGAATGACAGGCTCCGCGGTGGTGGACTGGTTGTTTCAACGGAGCCTGCCAGCCCTCCTGGCCGGGACTGCGTGTATGTGTCGGCTATGTGACTGTCTTGCAGGGGGAGGAGGGTTACAGATCCCCTGCTGCGCGGCTCTGTGATCCAGGGTAAGGACCGCTGCATAAGATCTGTAACTGCCCTCCCCCGCCACCAAGTCACAGAGCAACACCACCACTCCCACCACACAGAACATGAAAACCACCTCCCAGACTGACCAGGATAACTAGTCACTGCACTGTATATGTGCCCTGCTGCTGGACCTGCCCCCTGCTAAAGGTGACTGTCCTGTCCAATTACCAAGGCCCTTCCCCCCCCTTCAGACAGACTCTCATCTAAAAGAAGAGGATGGAAACAATAATGAACAAAAACGTATTTTTTATTAACAACCGCACATGGAACGGGGGGGGTGAAACTTGGACGGGGTCTTGTGTGAGGCGGGTAGGAAAGGACTTTTCAAATTTTGGGGAATGAGAGCCTTCTAGTGGTAGAGCAGTCCGCAGGGGTGGAGTGAAATTTTTCACGGCCCCTTCCGCCCCTCCGTGTTTGGACTTTGGGTGAGGGGGGTATGGGACTTGGTGGCGGGGCAGGGCAGTTAGAGAGAGACTGCAGCGGGGCTCTCTCCTCCTGCCTCCGGTCCTGCAGAACATCCACAAGGCGGCGGAGCGTGTCCGTTTGCTCCCTCATTAGTCCAAGCAGCGTTTGAGTAGCCTGCCAGTCCTCCTGTCGCCACCTCTCCTCCCGTTCCATGTTTGCCCGGTGCATTTGGGACAAGTTCTCCCTCCACTGTGTCTGCTGGGCTGCCTGTGCTCGGGAGCATGCCATTAGTTCAGCAAACATGTCTTCCCGTGTCCTCTTCTTCCTCCTCCTAATGTGCGCTAGCCTCTGGGCAGATGTGGCTGTGGGAATTGGAAAAAGGGAGTGAATTCCTGAGACAGATCAATGTATCTGTGAACAGAGAACATAGTCTTTCAACAAGACCATGCAGAGCATCACACGCGCACTGAGGACAAGGTCGAATTTTCGGCCCTCGCCTACTGTGCCTGCGGTCTTGCTGTGGCGAGCTGAGGAGCAGGGCAGGACACCGGACTTTGTCTAGCTGTCAAACATGGTAAGCCGTAGACTTGTGGCTGCTTAAAACTTTAAGAGTGGCACTGGCCTCCTTTCGCATAGAAAGCAATGCGAGTCTCTGCTGGCAGCAATCCTGCAAGCATGAACTCTGGCCCTGTCCCACCCCCTCGCGGCTGTAAACCGCGTGGCTGTAAACCGGCGGTTGCAGTTCTGTAAAGGGACGGGCAAGCAGTCCCAATACTAACTTTCCCCTACCTAATTCACAGCAGGGAGTCATGCCAGACATCACCCTCGTGAAGGTCTCTGAGAGCCAGAAGGAGCGGATGCTTCGTGACAGCCTGCAGAAACCGGGGCCATTTGCTGCAATGCTCTGCAAGGCCATGATCCCCGAGTACCTGCTGGCGTTGTGGCAGGGAAACGTCTCATACCACGGGGGGCCTAACAAGCTCTCCCTGCCCAGGAACCTGCTCATGAGGCTTGAAAACACCTGCAGGAGACCTATGAGGAGTTCTCCCCGGAGGATGTCGCCTCTATCCCCGGATACATTGACCAGTTTTTGGGTTAGGTGCCCTTGGAGGGACAAAAGAGTGCAGCGTTTTGGGCATTATAATCATGAAGCGGACATTGTGAAATTTTTTGAAAATAGACTATATATTGAAGCGCCCAAAGACAGAGTAATCATGATACACTTTGCACAGATTCCCGTTTTGTTGGACTTTCCTGTTTACATGTTTTGAAGCACTTTACCCACTGTTAATATTTTAAATCTTCCTGTTTTGTTGTAAATAAATGTTTACATGTTTTAAAGCACTTTACCTATTGTTAATATTTTAAATATGCCAGTTATGTTATAAATAAATGTTTAGATATTTAAAACACTTACTGCTTGATCCTTCCCCTGAATCTGTGTCTGGGATAACGGCTGGGGAGGGTTGGTAGGGGATCTCTGTGAGGGTGATGAAGAGCTCCTGGCTGTCGGGCAAATCAGCGCTGTCGACTGCCTCGTCCTCCTCATCTCCTTCCTCCTCTTCCCCGTCCGCTGAGGAACCGGCCGCGGACAATATCCCATCCTCAGAGTCCACGGTCAGGGGTGGGGTAGTGGTGGCGGCCGCACCTAGGATGGAATGCAGTGCCTCGTAGAAACGGGATGTGTGGGGCTGGGATCCGGAGCGTCCGTTTGCCTCTTTGGTCTTCTGGTAGCCTTGTCTCATCTCCTTGATTTTCACGCGGCACTGCGTTGCATCCCGGCTGTATCCTCTCTCTGCCATGGCTTTAGAGATCTTCTCATAGGTCTTTGCATTCCGTCTTTTGGAGCGCAGCTCGGAAAGCACGGACTCATCTCCCCACACAGCGATGAGATCCAAGACTTCCCGATCAGTCCATGCTGGGGCCCTCTTTCTAGTCTGAGATTGCACGGCCATCTCTGCTGGAGAGCTCTGCATCGTTGCCACTGCTGCTGAGCTCGCCACGGTGTCAAAACAGAAACTGCGATTCAAACTGCCCAGACAGGAAAAGGAATTCAAATTTTCCCGGGGTGTGGCTGGTCAGAGCATCTGAGCTCGGACTGCTGTCCAGAGCGTCAACAGAGTGGTGCACTGTGGGATAGCTCCCGGAGCTATTACCGTCGAATTCCATCCACACCTAGCCTAATTCGACATGGCCATGTCGAATTTAGCGCTACTCCTCTCGTTGGGGAGGTTTACAGAAATCGATTTAAAGAGAGCTCTATGTCGAACTAAATAGCTTCGTGGTGTGGACGGGTGCAGGGTTAATTCGATATAACGGCGCTAAATTCGACATAAAAGCCTAGTGTAGACCAGGCCTAAATAAGCTTAATCTATTTAGTTGATCCAAGAGAAGATTAAGAAGTGACTTGATCAGTCTATAAGTATCTGCATGGGGAAGAAATTTCTGAGAGCAAACTGCTCTTTAATCTAGCAGAAAAAGACATAATGAGAGCAAATGGCCGAAAGGTGAAACTAGAAAAACTCAGAGTAGAAGTAAAGGTGCACTTTAATGGTGAAGGTATTTAAACATTTGAACAATTTATCAAACATATTCAATCAAGATTTGGACATCTTTTTAAAAGGGAGGTTTTAGCGAAGGTGTGGGCTTGATGTGGAAAATATTGGGTGAGGTTTTATGGGCTGTATTATGCAAAAGGTCGACTAGATGATGATAATGGTCCCTTCTGATCGTAAAAATCTATGAATCTAGGTATTCCAATTATATTGGTTAAAGCAGTAGTGGGCAACCTGTGGCCTCAGGACAATCTGATTGCGGCAACCTCAGGGTAATCTGATTGCGGACCGCGAGACATTTTGCTGATGTTGACCATCCGCAGGCATGGCCCCTCGCAGCTCCCAGTGGCCATGGTTCGCAGTTCTTGGCCAATGGGAGCTGCGGGAATATGATTGCGGGCCGCAGATTGCCCACCACTGGGTTAAAGCATCTGACCAACACAAAATTCTTGTGATGCTGAAGCTCAACTTGTCTCTACCACTCATTCAAAGACTGGAAAACTGGGCTGCTGCTTGCCTATAAGGGCATAGTTAACATCCCTTACAACAAAGTGTCAAGGCTTTTGATTTGGTTAAAGTACAGGGAACCAGGGAAGATATTAACAATTAATCAGATAAAACTCCAGAGCTGCTTAAAACAGCTTGTCAATTAGAACTGATTTGCAATAACACATGAAATTAGAAAATGGGTTTGAATATTTATATATGGCTATTAAGGTAAAATGAAACTCAAGGAGGCTTAAAGCTACTTCCTGTTATAGCCTATATATAACTTGAATGTAGAGTACAGCCCCAAACTGATATGTAGATCCCTGAATATTATCTTGTACCCTGTCATGCTTGCTTGACCTATGGCAGGCTGAAATGATGATAGCTGTGGCAGCATTGTTGTCTGAATACACTATAGTTCTAAAGTAGAACTGACGATACTCATGTTGAAGACTGCTTATGTAGGCAAGATGTTTTAACATACTTCAGCATTAGTCAGATAGTTACACCTCACTACTGATATTTTTTATGCCTGTATACAAATCTCATTACTATATACCTAATATGTTGTGCATTTAATATAAAGTCATCATTAAATTCCTAGACATTAAACTGTTATGAGAAAGAGTGTAAAGCTTCCTTATTTACTTTCTCCACACCAGTCATGATCTTATAGACCTCTGTCAGATCCCCCCTTAGTGGAAAACAGACGATTAAGGGGGAATATGGTTGAGGTCTAGAAAACCATGACTGGTGTGGGGAAA
The DNA here is from genome assembly GCF_002925995.2 of Terrapene triunguis. Taxonomy (NCBI): domain Eukaryota; kingdom Metazoa; phylum Chordata; order Testudines; family Emydidae; genus Terrapene; species Terrapene triunguis. The sequence continues at coordinate 4,734 of NW_020696156.1, read as the reverse complement.
GTAAATAAGGAAGTGTTATTTACTCCTTCTCATAACACAAGAACTAGAGGTGACCAAATGAAATTAATAGGCAGCAGATTTAAAACAAACAAAAGGAAGTATTTCTTCACACAACACACAGTCAACCTGTGGAACTCTTTGCCAGAGGATGTTGTGAAGGCCCAGAGTTAAAAAAAGAACTAGATAAATTCATGGAGGGTAGGTCCATCAATGGCTATTAGCCAGGATGGGTAGGGATGGTGTCCCTAGCCTCTGTTTGCCAGAAGCTGGGCATGGGTGACAGGAAATGGATCACTTAATGATTACCTGTTCTGTTCATTCCCTGTGGGCACCTGGCATTGGCCCCTGTCAGAAGACAGGATACTGGGCTAGATGGACCTTTGGTCTGACCCAGTATGGCCGTTCTTATGTTACCCAGGTTGAAGTTGACAGTGCATCTAAGTAATTAAGAGTAAAAATTGGCATAAGAACCTTGCGGGTTTTTTTAAATGAAGCCAAAATTCATATATGAAGTAAAATTGAAACAAAGCAATGGCTATAACTAAGAAAACAGAACTGAGTTATGGTCTCCAGGCTACCACGATATCTATCCCTTGGCCACACTCATCTCCCACCTCCCCATCTGCTTGTAGGTGAAGAACTTTTTCTAGTTTACATCCACAGCCTATGGATTAAATTTTATCTACTGTAATTGTACAGCTTGGTGGTATGGTGATAGGAGCTATAAAAATGTCAAGATGGATGGAGTATAAAATGTTCACCTCGTAGGGCTAATTTATAATCAGCTTCATGTTTTCATTGTGGAGACACTGGCTTTGTGTCCAATGACATGTGGATCATCAGTTAGCACCAGTCATAGAGCCCAATCCTGAGACATGCCGAATAACCTCAACACTTTCAGGGTTCAATCCTATGATGAGGAGTGGGGATGTCCACAAATTCCTGAAAAACAGAGTGGAAGCCAAGTAGCTTTCTTCTGTGCAATAGCAGTGAAAAGGCAAGAGTTGGCACAACTGCTCTGTGACTAACAGTAAAGTATGTACACTTGTTATTCTTAGTAACATTAAACTGTTTTGTGGATTGGTAAGAGTCTGAATACTAAATGTATTCAAGGTATTGCTGCGAGGGCAGTTTCACCTTAACTTGGAAACTAACTGGTGGTTTCTTGTTTATTTTCTGAAGACTCCCTTTAAAAGGTTTACATCAGGGGTCGGCAACGTTTGGCACGCGGCTCGCCAGGGTAAGCACCCTGGCGGGCCGGGACAGTTTTATTTACCTGCTGATGCGGCAGGTTCAGCCGATCGCGGCCCCCGCTGGCCGCGGTTCACCGTCCCGGGCCAATAGGGAAGGCGGGAAGTGGCGCGGGCGAGTGATGTGCTGGCCGCGGCTTCTTGCCGCCCCCATTGGCCCGGGACGGTGAACCGCAGCCAGTGGGGGCCGCGATCGGCCGAACCTGCCGCATGAGCAGGTAAATAAAACTGGTCCAGCCCACCAGGGTGCTTACCCTGGCGAGCCGCATGCCAAACGTTGCCGACCCCTGGTTTACATGCTCAAGCTACTGATATGGTAAAGTTTGTTGATTATGCTAATTCCAGACAGTTTCTCCTTTAACCCATAGTACTGCACTGGAGAAAAAGGGCTTGGGGTGGTGTGTGTTCTCTGTCACCCTAAAGATTTCTTGACGTGTGAAAGGGAGCCACCTCTGGACACCTGATGTCCCCTGGAGGAGCAGTACTTCACCTGGATCAGTACAGCAAACCCACTACTGAGCCTTTCAAGGCCATCCCATTCCCACAACCTTTTAATGGTTAAGAGACTTCAGAGTCCTTCTAACCATCCTATGGCACTGCAAGTCCTATGAAGTTTGTGGTCCTCTGCAAGCCTTAAAAGCTACCTTTGCATACCTTAGCAGACATATGGGGGATGCCTTGGCTGAACAACCCCTGTAGTTGAGAGGATGAGAGTCTGAGCCCTGAACAAGTCTTCTAAAGCTTGACTAAAAGGACTCAACATCTTCCCAAAGTCTGCCTGGATGTGTGCTTTGAGAGATGCAGTGCCCTCTCTTTTGTCCTCCCCTGTTCCAACTTGTGCTAGAAATTTGCCAATCTGTGGCTTTGTTAATGATTTTTACTTGAGTGTGGTACCAGAAATTAACAGTCTTCCCAATGAGAAATCAATTTAAGATGTTAGACATTAAGTGGGACGACAGATGTTAGCTTTGCAGAGCCAAAGCAACTTGGCTCAAGTACAAATTCAGGAGCTTATGACTAACCAATTGTATGTGCATTCTAGTTCAGCACATATTTTTAAACACTGAGTCTCCAAGGTAGCAAGCTTGTTGGTATGTGGACAATATGATGATAATCTAGGATACTTAAATGAAATACTAAATTCAAAAAAAGGCCTACATTTGCTCTTTCTTCCAACCAATTAGCTCATTCCTAAACTTTGCCCTTTGCACAAAGGATTTAAACTCTTTCCCATTTCAATGCCCAACTAACATACATCCTTGTTTAAAATAAAGGTGAAATAGGGAGAGATTAAAAACATTTTGACCACTTAAAACTGTCAGCTAGTGTAGCAACTGCTTGGCTGACTACCAGTAGCCATACTGTTGATTTTTTTTATGCAATTCAGGGAGATAATTTTCATCTATAACACCCTCTCAGTTTGATTTCTGGAAGGCTGCCTCTGCACTACTGTTTCACTACTGCATATGCAACCACAAGAAGTGAATCAGGTGGGAAATCTTGATATAAATTCCAAGATGCATGTGTCTGGGGACCAGCTGCTGTTTATTGTTGGAGGACTCATAGCTCTGGATTTGACTTACCTGTCGATGACTCAGACCCTGATCTTCAATTATGTCAAAAGGTTCCTACTAACTGGGGCTTTAACCGGAGGATTGGTGGTAATTATCACTCATAAATATCACTGAAACCTTAAATAAACTTAATGATAGTAATGAATGGTAGTATATTGGCTTTTGATCTTTACTATGTGTATTGTTGATGAGCACAGTTTAAAACCTGAACTAACTTGAAATCCAAACTGGGGGTCCTGCTGGATTTTTGACTGCTTGTGTATATCAGAATAATACAAACTGAGGGTTAAGTGAGGTCTATGACTTTCACCTCCAGGCTACATTACAGCTGTGCAATCTAAACCTGAAGACATAGATGACTGGGAAACTTAGTGTAGAATGTGGTGTGTAGTTCAGTTATTGTTGCTTCTCTCTAGGAGGGAGTTAAAAGTCTGCACTGGCTTCCAACTTGATATTAGATACAGTTTGAGGGCTTGCTTGAAAATTATAAACATTATATGTCTCTTCAAGGCAGACTCATGTTTTCTATTTCAGCTGAGAAATTGATCATCTGGGATGATTGAGGTGAGTCTCTAGGTCTACTCATCTGAGGCGGTGAGAAGAATAGTTGGAGGGTCCCCACTTCTGCAATTCTTCCTCCTGGTAAAGTCCATGTTTTTTAACCCTCAGGCCATGCTGCACCTAGGCTTCACTGAAGCTGCTGGTTGGAGAGATGTGTGTTTTCAGGGGATTGTGTTTTCCTTTAGGTGACCCAGTTACTGAAGTTAGCTAGCTTGAGTTGATTGACGTATTAAATGTATTTTTACGCTTGTCACAAATACTCCCAGAGAAAAAAAATCACTTGATCGTGATGCAAAACTTAAAATTTCACCAATGGACTCTTAAGGAGACTATCGCCATCATAGTAAAGTCTTGGAAAATATCTCTGCAGTGTCATCTGAACTGCAGAGGCAATTTTTTCTTCAGTTGCTCCATAATATCCACTCCAGTTTTTACAATGAGCTCTGCCACATGATGGATCACAGCTTTAAAAATAGTGTGCTTAGTGCCATGTGGGTAATTGGCGATTGTTTGCCTCTCGAATCAATCTCCTGGATCTGTACCTCAATATCTCGAATCAGCAGTTTCATTTAAGGAGCTCCCAGTAACCTGGGATACGACATATAACTGTAACAGAATACCATTCAGTTAGTTCTACATGACTTCACTTTTAAATGTAGTTTTGTCTGCTGGCACAATCAGCAAAAGTAGAAGGTAAGATTGAGCTTCATCTTATGGAGCAGGAGTTGAATAATATTTAATGAAGAATGTAGTTTGAATCTAAATGCCTTGGAATATATTTTTTGTGTGTTCAAAGATAATTTGTTAAATTAAAGGAGTGCATTTAACAAATTTGTTGAAGTATGGATCAAAAACATTGTGGAAGAGTGTATGGCTAAAACAACACGAACACATGGACTCTTAATTTAACTAAAACTTTTGTAGAATCAGAGAAATGTAGGTCTGGAGGGACCTCGAAATCATCTAGTCCAGCCCCCTGTGCTGCAGCAGGACCAAGTAAACCTAGACCATCTCTGACAGGTGTTTGCCCGACCTGTTTTTTAACTTTGGTTTGGTGTGATTTGTTCTTGACAAATCCATGCTGGCTATTCCTTATAACCCTATCAGGTGCTTACAACTTGATTTTTTAATTGGTTGCAGTATCTTTCCAGGTGTCGAAGTCAGGCTCACTGGTCTATAATTCATCTGGGTCCTCTTTGTTCCCTTTTTAAAAAAGGTACGGTGTTTGCTCTTCTCCGGTCTTCTAGGACCTAACCCATACTCCATGAGTTCTCTAAGGCCTGGTCTACACTAGGCTTTTATGTCGACTTTAGCGCCGTTATATCGAATTAACCCTGCACCCGTCCACA
>NW_020696155.1:0-17054 GCF_002925995.2 Terrapene triunguis | reverse complement strand
CTACATTTGAACCCTAAAGTTCAAAGTGGGGATCCAGCCTTGACATGCCTCCACATGTTCCTGTTACAACAGGGCAAGACTCAGACATGGCACAGAGATGTAGGCTTCCTCTTAAGCCATCCTGCGATCAGCTCTTTGGATAGCTACTGCAGTGTCATTGTGACAGGTATGTCCAAGTCCAACCCAATCATCATAAGAGTGAGGGAGAAGTCTGCTTTTTTCCATTGCCTCATTGCTAAACTGCAGGAGTGACTGAGTTTTGCTGCTCCGAAATCTAGAGATTGGAGAAAATGGAAAACAAAGCTAAGCTGTTGGCTGCACTAGGTATCTGTCCCAAGCCTTGCCAGCTAGTAGCAGATGGCCCAAGCCATGAATTGCCAATTACCAGATGGGCCCACTAAGTAGCTTAGTGCAATAAATTGATTTGTCCATGGATTTGGCATTAATGTGTCTTAACATTTCTATTGTTTGGGTGCAATTCTGAGGCTGGCCACAGATTCAGCAGCCCAGGAACTTCTGCATTTAAACAGGCAGCTGTGTGATCCACCACCAGCACACATGGTAACGCCTCAGGGGCTCCTACGGTGGTGAGCCTTTCACAGATCTAGCCGAGCTCCCTGTTGGGCACTCAGGGCGCAGAGAGGGAGCTTTCATCTGGCTGGAGCTAGGCTGAGCTTAGCTAGTCTTTGGCTTTGGGTCTCCAGGTGCAGATTTCTTATCTGACACCACTCTTGGCAGCAGGAACCCCCCCAATCCAGTTTCCTAGGCCCTGAAATTAGTGCTGCCTCACCAGCAGCTCTTGCATTTTCCCCAGGATCCCACCCCTGGCATGAGCTTTCTGGTTTACACATCACCACTTCAGGGGTACGTGACAGCCAACAGACACAGCGACTTGACAGAGGGTTCTGAAACACCATTACTTGTTTCTAAGTTGCAGGAGAAACAGACCTATATGCATTTCCCTGCCTCAGGTTCACCACCCCCCTGGAGAGGTCTGAGGGCTTCTGCCGAGCCCTCTGGAGTGCCTAGGATCCTTCCTCTGCCCCTCATTGCTTCTCTTCAGAAACACGGACTCTTTCCAGCTCAGCTGACTCTCTGATCTTAGCTGGTCTGCAATTCAACAGGACAGAGTCACAAGAGCCTGGCTTTCCTCTTCTGCTGCAGGATTCCTGTTCCAGTCTCAGATTTATATGCTCCCCTACCAACAGCGGGTTCTTTTCTCCCGCTGTTAGTGTTTTTCCACTCTCCACTTCACCAGCCCACTGCAGACAAACTGGAAGAAGCAGCTTCTCCCAGCTCCAGGCAACCTCCTTAGCACAGTGGTTCTTAACTGGAGGTACACAGAGATCTTCCAAGGGGTACATCCACTCATCTAGATATTTTCCTAGTTTTACTACAGGCTACATAAAAAGCACTAGCGAAGTCGGTACAAACTAAAATGTCATACAGTAGTATATAGAGCAGCATAAACAAGCCATACACTGAAACGTAAGGACAATATTTATATTCCAACTGATTTATTTTATGATATGGTAAAAGTGAGAAAGTCAGCACTTCAGTAATAGTGTGCACTGATACATTTGTATTTTTATGTCTGATTTTGTAAGCAAGTAGTTTCCTAAGTGAGGTGAAACTTGGGGGTATACAAGACAAAAATCAGACTCCTGAAAGGGGTATAACAGTCTGGAAAGGTTGAGAGCCACTGCCTTAGTATACCAACTGTTCTATCCAGGGCACAGTCATTAATGTTAACAGTTCTCCGTTGTATCTGGCCTGGGAAACGTGCTATAGCTATAGCCCTACCAAATTCACGACCATGAAAAAAATGTCATGGACCGTGAAATCTGGTCTCACCCCATGAAATCTGGTCTTGTGTGTGCTTTTACCCTATACTATACAGATTTCGGGGGGGGGGGAGAGAAGACCAGTGTTTCTCAAATTGGGGGTCCTGACCCAAAAGGGAGTTGCAAGAGGGTCACAAGGTTATTTTAGGGGGGTTGTGGTATTGCCACCCTTACTTCTGTGCTGCCTTCAGAGCTGGGCGACTGGAGAGTGGTGGCTGTTGGCCAGGCATCCAGCTCTGAAGGCAGCACCCCGCCAGCAGAAGCACAGAAGTAAGGGTGGCAATACCATACCATGCCATCCTTACTTCTGTGCTGCTGCTGGCAGCTCTGTCTTCAGAGCTGGGATCCCAGCCAGCAGCCGCCATTCTCCAGCTGTCCAGCTCTGAAGGCAGTGCCGCTGCCAGCAGCAGTGCAGAATTAATGGTAACAGTACTGCGACCCCCCCCCAATAACCTTGCAACCCCCCCCCCACACACACACACACCTCCTTTTTGGGTTAGGACCCCTACAATTACAACACCGTGACATGTCAGATTTAAATGCCTGAAATCATGAAATTTACAATTTTTAAAATCCTGTAACCGTGAAATTGACCAAAATGGACCATGAATTTGGTAGGGCCTTAGCTATAGCCCATGTCAGAAAGCTGTGGATTCCACAGCCACCGAGGCATTCCCCAGATACAGCTTCCTAACTGGATTTCATAAGTTGTCCAGACAGATTCCCCAAGTTGTCAGAGCCCCGTGTGTGTGTCTATACACACAGCTTTCATGGCACAGACCACAATTTGGCTCCAAGGGACTAGAGGTGGCAATGGAAGAAAAGCTGTATTGATGAAGCAGACCATTTCAGCCATTAAATACTTTCTTTGGTTTCCGTTTATCTACTCCCTTGCCAGGAGATGCCTACTCTGAATGGTGTTTTCCCCACCTGAATGGCCATGCCTGTACCCAGTGCTCATTTGTAATGAAAGGTGCCAGGGCTCAGGCAATTTTTAATACCGCCCCCGCCCCACACACACACACTCATAACTGATACAGCAAGCCCAGAGGTGCCGGGGCTCAGCCCTGCCAAGCCCTGGCACAAATTAAGCCCTGCCTGCACCCTATGCATCCATCTCACTTATCCACCCGCAGCTCAGCAGCTTTGTCGGTCAGGATAGAACCTTTAACACCAAGTGATGGGAGTTAATAGCACTGACCTAGTTTCAACCAGCGGCAGCTCCAGGCACCAGCGCTCCAAGCACGTGCCTGGGGCGGCAAGCCACGGGGGGCACCTTTCCGGCCCCTGCGAGGGCGGCAGTCAGGCAGCCTTTGGCGGCATGCCTGCAGGAGGTCTGCCGCTCCCGCGGCTTCGGCATACCCGCCGCCGAATTGCCATCGAACCCACGGGACCGGCAGACCTCCCGCAGGCATGCCGCCGAATCCACGGGACCGGGGACCTCCCACAGGCATGCCGCCGAAGGCAGCCTGCCTGTCATGCTTGGGGCAGCAAAAAAGCTAGAGCTGCCCCTGGTTTTGACCTACTAGTTACTCCACCCAACCCTCAACTTCCCCAACAAGTTTTCTAAGCACTGGTTGTGCAGATATGAGCTCTGCTGTATGCAAGATTGTGAAATCTCACGGTGCCTGCTCCACACCTGCCCTCTTCACACAGTAGGACATACCACATTGACATAGGGACAACAGATGGGCCCCAACATGGAACTTTTAGCCTTTCCTAAAATGTCATGTTCTACTTGAAGCTGCCTGGGTTATTCTTACATTTTCTCTATAGCAATACGAGTGTCCTTGCAAAGACTGGAATTCCTAGGGGAAAGAGAAATGCTTACCTACCATATTTTCATTTCAAGACAAACGAATCTCCAGCATCTTTATGTACCTCCACTATCTTGCACACATCGATAGGGGAAGAATTTTGAGATAGTGTTTGAACAGAAATTAATTGGAAGCGAAGAAGCAATGTTCAGTAAAGCAAAATACTCAACATTCCTTACGTTTCTTCTTAAAACCACAAACGTTTCCTTCTTCCTGTATCTCCCGTTACCAGGTCCTGAGGTGGTGTCCCTCAGCCCTTTGAGTCTCATGCCTGCTTGTGCCCACTTTGATTTCTCTAGCAAAGGGCTGCAGACATGACCCTAACCCTGCCATTGATACTCTGCCATTTAAGAGGTGGTACAGAATAACTACAGACTGACCTGTGAGAAAGGTAGGCCAGTCACTTGACATCCCTCAGTTGAGCACCATCGTGTTTTATTTTCAATAGTACAATGTATATGCATCAGGTTTCACTTAGAAAGGAGGTCCTCAGTCTAGAGCCTCTGCATTTCGTCTTTGAATGCATGGTACATATTTGTTAGTGTGGCGATTCAGGCTGCCTCCCCGTATACCAGTGATGACAACCAGGAGGGGCAGGGAAATGGGGCTTGCCATTTATATTCAGTCAGTCTTTATCCCCCAACTCACCTCTCTTGCCTGGAAGGCTCAAGGGAGGTGTGAGAAGGCTTCCCAGTGATGTATACCATAACAGTACTGCCAACTTCGAGAGATGGAAGATCAGGAATTGGACCCCCAAAAGTCATGAGATTTTAATAAGAGGATATTGTGGTTTTTAGGTCAGTCTCAATTTTTGATCTCCCGCTGCCCATCCCCAGGATGTCTGCATGTGACAATTAGTGTCACCCACTCTCCCACATGTACTGGATAAGGTGATTTTGACCCCCTGCTGCAGAAGCTCTCAGCCCCACATGTGCCTGTCTCCTGCCCGGCAATTAATCCTGTCCTTCAGTGCCCCATCAGTTCTGTCCCCATCAAATGCCCCTCAGTTCAGCTCTGCCTCAGTTCGGTCCTCCAGCCCCCATCAGTTCAGCCCCCTACTCCATCGATCCCTACTACCCTCCCAGCACTCACCCATCTGCTCAGAACCCATCATCAATACATCCCCCCACACCCCAACAGCCCTCCCACTCCTCACTTCAGCTCCCCTGCAGCCCCCAGGCCATAGCTTCAGCCATCCCAGCCTCACCTCTGCTCCTTAGGGTTCTTCACTCTCCAGGCCTGGGGCAGCTACAGGGGGGTCCCGCTCCCACTTCCCAGGGTGACATTTGGAGCCCCATGGCCCGGGGCTGAATAAAATCCTTGGCTTTGAGAGTTCTTTTGCAAGATCCTGAGTGAGGCTTAAATTTTACTCAGAAATCGCATCTCACGATCAATTTGCGAGAGTTGGCATGTCTGCTAAAGTGACCCTGAAGGCTCAGCCAAAGGTTCTACTTGAGGAGGCCTTTAGCACCCTACCATAAGGATTGCCCATGATGGGAGAGCCCTGTGACTCTCATCTACCCTCCTACAAATGAGCTTCAAGGCACGTTCGATATGGCATAAAAAAATCTAAGTCTTGTGCTGATAAGGAGTTTCACACAGCCTGCCATTGTTATCATTCCACAACAACCTCTGCTCCTAGTTAAATTCCTAGTCCCTGTCCTCTGACCAGGAAAACGCTTAGCTATTTCAAGTTGATTGGGCAGAACGTAAGTGTCTCATTGCAGACTCATTGGTAGGCTTAGAGGTTGTGTCTTGAGATGAGTGCAACGGACATTTGTCCTCATGGCGACAATAGGAGAAACCCTATATCCTTAGCGTTAAAGGATATACTTTAATAACAGCCCCAAACTCCACGGCTACACAAGTGTAAGCTAAAGAGGTTTGACTCATTGCTATGGAACACACCATTGGCTTTTTCTTCTTAGAGACAAGCAACAGGGTCATTTCTGAACTAGGTTTCTAGGAGTCTTGGAAAGGGCCTCATGCTTCAGTTGACGATGATGTGAAAATAAATGATCCATAGAAATAATACACATTCAGAAATGCAGCTACTGCAAGTCTCCCCCTATTGTACATTCCTCTAACATCAGCCTAAGGAAAAACTACTTGAGGAGAAACTGCTGCAGAAAAAAAATCAAGGCAGCACAACCTTGGGGGCAGAGCCCAGAAATATTACAACACTAACTCCCAGCCTCACTGTTAGTGCTTCCATGTACATTCGTGGGGCATCCTTACTAGGTATGGATTTTCCTCTTCCCTCATGTGAAGGTGTGGGCTCACCACTAGAGTGCCTGCTTATGGCCAGGAATGCAGGCTCTTTCCCCTTCTGGCAGCCCCTGCCAGCAGCTGCTTTGGTGCTCCATCCCTTCCTGTGGCTTTGGCCCTCCAGCCACCACACAAAATTCAGGCTATGCGTTCTGGGGTATGAAAAGTACAACCAACTGTCTAAAATTTCCTAACAGATCCTTCTGTCCCCTCTGGGGACATTCCTCAGCCTGGTCTTTAGGCTCAGTCTTCAGCCCCACCCTGGGCTCAGTCATTTTTAGGTGGGATTGTACACCCTGTCCTTGCGGCTGGTAGGGGAACCCCAAACCCATCCTCCACTCTGGGCTCCAGCCCAGAGACCCTGTATTAAGCAACCAGGTCTGCTTCTTCAGACGTGTTGCTGTTTCCCTCTGCCACTTCCTACCTGCAAGCTCCTCCTGCTGCCTCCTGAAGCCTGTGCTTCACATTGCCTCTCCCAGGCTTCTCCCTAGATTCCCCTCGACCCCCCAAACTCCTTTCTCTGCTGGAATGCCCACCTCTCAGGATTGCTTTCCCCAAGTCCTTCCCTGAGACAATGTACTCCTTATCTCCACTCTCATGGGTTCCTCTGTGTTGAGTCCCTCTCCTGGGCCTCATAGCTAGTGGCTAAGGGCTTGGGCTTCCGCTTCCACTTCCACTTCCCCTGCCCCACTCTGGCTATCTTCTCACAACCTCTCTAGTCTGAGAGATTGCAGACTTTCCCTGCAGGCCTCTTCTGCTCTTCTATTCCTCTCCCAGCCCCTCCCCAGCTGTGCTCCATCCTCAGTTAAGCCTGGCTCTCCCTCTGGGTGCAGCCTGTTATGTTAATTGGCCCACCAAGCCCCACATTAACCCTTTTGGAGCCTGTATGGGGGATGCACTTGCCATTACACCTAGCAATACAGCTTAAGTAGGTGTTATATTAATCTGTACCTATCAATGAAAACCAGGCCAACGCTGCTCTCTTAAACCCCCTTCTGCCCCACACCGTGAAGACTGAGAAAGCAGACAACACACATCTGAGTTTATCTTCAAAAGATACAGTGCTCACTGCCAGAGAGGTCTGCATTGTTTTCAGAGATAGTGCTGGTTCTTGGAAAGTGCATTCCCTCATGATGCACAGAAAACTGACTCATTGCCCCTGCTGTATTTCAGACTGGCAGTTTTTCCAGAGGTATTGCGTTAAAGGGTCAGCCTGACCTCAGACTGGTTGAAATCCTGAACAACTCCGTGGTGACGAGGTACTCCGAAGTAAAGAGCACACACTCTGGCCTCAGCAGTCTGGAGATCCTGCCCATTCCATCTCATCTGCCTAATTGGATTGTTGTTTTCTCTTGTTATGTGGAGCAGCTGTGACCCGTTAAACAGGAAAGACGGCCTGGGTCTTCCCTTTGAGGGAGATCAGTAGGATGAGGCAGACAACTGGTTTCCTCTCAGGGAAGCTAAATTGAAGTTGCTGTACTTCCAGGGAGGACCCAGTACAAGCTGCACTGAATCCCCGCCTGAAAGGTGGGGAACTGCCTGGCGAAAGATTGGCAATGCAAGTGAATGAGGCGGGAATGTTGAGGAGAGGAAACATTGTCCAGCAAAGCACCTGTAACGGATATTATGTGTCTGGTGTCTTAAGTACTCTGCCAACAACCAACGTGCATGCTTTCAAGCCACTCATTTAAGAGACAGGCAGGGAAGTCACCTGCAGCTGCACCTTGCTAAAGCAGTCTGAGAGACTAGATGGAAGCCGCTATAGAACATGCAAATGAGCACTCAGGTCCTACCAAGTTATTAGGGATTAATTAAATACAGGGGCAGCAGCTATACTAAGGGCTTATTGATAGGGCAGATGCTTCAGAAACACAACTATGCCATGCTTGTGCTCTAGTGTAGACACTTTCTGCAGGGACAGAAGGGGGATATTTTTCTATTGCTGTAGTTAATCCATCCCCTGAAGAGGTGGTAGCTAGGTTGACTGAAGAATTCTTTCATCAGCCTAGCGGTATCTATACCAGGGCTTAGATTGATTTAAGAATGGCTCAGTGACTTTTTCACACCCCTCAAAGATGGGGGGAGGAATAGCTCAGTGGTTTGAGCATTGGCCTGCTAAACCCAGGGTTGTGAGTTCAATACTTGAGGGGGTCATTTAGGGATCTGGGGCAAAAATCTGTCTGGGGATTGGTCCTGTTTTGAGCAGGGGGTTGGACTAGATGACCTCCTAAGGTCCCTTCTAACCCTGATATTCTATGATAACTGGGTCAACCTAAGTTTTAGGCCTAAGGGCTCAGTTAGCCACTTCCATCATTTTGCATGAAGTCTGGCACCTTTCAAGTGTGATTCAGTACCAGCCCTGCACTGAATCGTCTGCACTTAGTGGGAGACACTGGAGAACCACCACTATTCCTACTAGAGGCAAGAAAGCTGGCTCTTCCACCACCATAGAGCAAGCATGCTGCAGAGTCCCACATCTTCAAAGGGAAAAAACTTCACCTTTAGCCACCCTACCTGCCTCCCTCTTTTCCTCCAAAACTGCTCCCACCATAATCTCACTTCCTGACCTATCTCAGAGCTTTGTGTTCTTGACATAAAAGCAACTGAAGCTTGAATTTAACAGTTATGCATGCAAGTGTCAATAGAAACAAAAGCCTGCATTGCACTCCAACTGTCCCTGCAGCCTAGGGGCCCCACTTCCCAGTGACTCCAAACTTTCACATCCACATCCTTAGACAGTGACTACTGCCTCACACATGCCTCCCCTTCATTCTTGTGTCCATGACCTCTGGCGTTTTCTACACCATTGATTGCTCTTCCATGGAATCCTTTCCTCCCTTAGAGACTAACAAATTTATTAGAGCCATAAGCTTTCGTGGGCTACAACCCACTTCTTCGGATGCATATAGAGTGAAACATATATTGAGGAGATATATATACACACATACAGAGAGCATGAACAGGTGGGAGTTGTCTTACCAACTCTGAGAGGCCAATTAAGTAAGAGAAAAAAAACTTTTGAAGTGATAATCAAGATAGCTCAGTACAGACAGTTTGATAAGAAGCAAGTGTGAAAATACTTACAAGGGGAGATAGATTCAATGTTTGTAATGGCTCAGCCATTCCCAGTCTTTATTTAATCCTGAGTTGATTGTGTCTAGTTTGCATATCAATTCCAGCTCAGCAGTCTCTCATTGGAATTCCTAGTTATACTGCTTCAGTAGCTGAATCATGTCTTCCTTGGTAGTTCAGCCTCCTCCCCTCTCCATGATGGTCTAGACACCATTAATAACTACTTCTTGGAATAGCTTGTCCTGGAACCCGCAAGAGGATAGAATTCTTGATTTAGTCCTAAATGGAGCATAGGATCAGTACCAAGAGGTGAATATAGCTGAACTGCTTGGTAATAGCTACCATAATGTAATCAAATTTAATATCCTGGGGCGGGGGGAAATATCAAAGAAGCCCACCACAGTAGCATTTAACTTCAGAAAGGGGAACTACACAAAAATGAGGAAGCTAGCTAAACAAATTAAAAGGAACAGTCACAAAAGTGAAATGCCTGCAAGCTGCATGAAAACATTTTAAAAACACCATAATAGAGGCTCAAATTAAATGTATACCCCAAATTAAAGCTAGTAAGACGACCAAAAAGAAAGTTCCACCATGGTTAAACAAAGTAAAAGAAGTGGTTAGAGGCCAAAAGGCATCCTTTCAAAATAGAAAGGAGCATTAACACTTGCCTTGCTAGTTTAAATATAATTAGCAAGCAAAAAAAGAATTTGAAGAGCAACCAGGAAAAGAGAAATGAACAGCAAAGTTTAAGTACATCAGAAGCAGGCCCCAAACAATCAGTGGAGCCATTGGACAATCAAGAAACGAAAGGGAAGACAAGGCCGTTGTGGGGAAACTAAATAAATTCTTTGAATCAGTTTTCACTGCAGAGGATGTGAGGGAGATTCCCACACCTGAGCAATTCTTTTTAAGTGACATCTGAGGAATTGTCCCTGAATGAGGTGTCGACAGAGGAGATTTTGGAACAAGTTGATAAACAGTAATAAGTCATCAGGACCAGATGGGATTCACCCAAGAGTTTTGCAAGGAACTCAGATATGAAATTGCAGGATTACTAAGTGTGGTATGTAATCCATAACTTAAATCAGTTTCTGTGTCAGATGACTGGAGGATAGCTTGTGACACCAATTTTTACAAAGGGTTCCAGAGGTGATCCTGGCAATTACAGGCTGGTAAGCCTAGCTTCAGTACCCAGCAAATTGGTTGAAACTATAGAAAAGAATAGAATTATCAGACACAAATGAACATCTCAAAAAAGATATTGGAATTGGAAAAGGTACAGAGAAGGGCAACAAAAATAATTATGAGTCTGGAGCATCTTCCTTATGAGAAGAGAGATTAAAAAGACAGACTGTTCAGCATGGAAACGAAACTAGGGTGGGATATGACAGAGATCTATAAAATCATGAATGGTGTGGAGAAAGTGAGATAAGGAAGGGTTATTTACCCTATAGCCAATGATTTTCGTTTGTTATTTATTGCGTGGTGTTATGACTAACATGTTATATATAATCATTGTATGCTAAAAATAGAGTTAAATTGTAGGATTATAGAAGCATAAAATTGATCAGTAGTTAGAAGCAATAATTATGCATTAGGTATCTAAGTAAGTATAGCTGAAATGCAAGATCCATAGACAGAGGCCTGTAAGATTTTAGTTTAGTTATTTTAAGACTTAGAGATAAGAAATGCTGACATAAGTTACCAAAGAATAACCTGACGAAATACGGTTATGGGAAAATATGTACTAAGGGGGGAAACTGCAAAAAAAATTAACTGAAAGATTAATTTTAATCTCATGACAATGCTTTAGAGGCCCATCTGTCTCTAACATGTGCCTTAACCGCAGGATCCAGGTTGTGTGTTAATGCTAATGAGAATAAAAGGAACTATACACAACCTATATAAAATGAGGCCCTCAAGTTTTCTGGGGACACCAGACAAGTAAGGAAAAAGAGGGTTAACACTTTCGTGTACATGTGCAGAATGTAGGCATAGGCAGAATCACAAAAAAAAGAGGGTGAGCAGATTGGGAAAATTGGGCTTCTACAGGAAAATTTCAGCAGGAACCATCCTATTTAGGATCAGTACATGCTGTGATATTCATAACTTTGCTGGTAACTTGAATAAAGTTGATGAGATATTAGACCTTGTTCTTGTGTTTGTATGTGTTACTTCTCTGTGGTTTCATGTGAGCTCTAGATCTAAACCAGGCAGAGGTAATTCTGTTGAACTTAAGTCTGTAGCCACCAGAGCTGAACCCACTGACATAATAGAACATCACTAAATTTATTTTTAATAAAAGGCTATGACTTCACATAAGAACCAGGGGTTACCCAATGAAATAGGTAGCATATTTAAAAAAACAAAAGGAAGTACTTCACACAAGGCACAATCAGTGTATAGAACTCATTGTCAGGGGATGTTATGAAGGCCAAAACTATAACAGGGTTCATGAACGTCTCCAAAAAGGAACTAGATGATAGATCCATCAATGGCTATTAGCCACAATGGTCAGGGATGTCCCTCTTTCTAGCTTCTCATCTCCTCTTCCAAATTTCTTCCTGGATGTCTAACTTAATGACCACGCCCAAGCTCCTAAACCAGGGTAGTCAATTGGCACACCATGGGCCAAATCTAGACTGCTAGAAACTTTTGAACAGACCCCGAAATTTCTATTTACTTGTTTTATTATTTTCCTCTGGATTCTGGACCTTGACAAAAAATTAACTACCCCCTCTACTCCTGGGGGAATTTTGTGCCACTGTGCAAGCAGAGAATTAATGTCCCCTGCAGATTCTCCACCCCACCTGTGCAGAACAGTGGATTCTGACAGGGAGGCGAAGGGAAGCTACAATTACACCTTTTGCCCACCAGAAGTAGATGTAAATGTCTTGTAAGGAGGCTTGATCATGTGGTGTCAGTACTTCCTCACAGTGCCCTGCCCCTGAGGTCAGGTGAGGAGGCATGGGATATGAGAGGGACAGATCAGGGCACACAGGGTTGCTGGGAGAGAGACTGGGGCAGGGCACAGGAGCTTGTGGGGTGACAGCATTGAGCCAGGGGCTGAATGGAAGTGGGGGTGCTGGGCCACATGGCAATAGAGGCAGCCATGCCTGGCTGAGTGAGGGTGCAGGGACACATGGGAACATGTACAGATATGCCTGGCTGAATGGGGGTGCAAGGACAGGGGCAGATGTGCCTGAGAATGGGAGAGGCTAGGGGTCAGGCTGGGCCTACATGGGGGAGGCTCCCCTACTCCCTTACAATGCCTCCTCCCCAAAATATCCTGTTCCATACTTCTCCCTCCCAGGTTCCTGCCCAGCAATTACTTCCCTCTCCCTCAGTTCCTGTTACCCCTGACTCTCCCAAGCCTTTGCACTGCCTCTGAGGGGTGCGGGAAATACGTTCCTGTACTGTAGTTTAAATGAAATACTGAAAGTTGTGTATTAATATGCCTAGTAAGGCATCTATTTGTCAAACATTTCCAGACTCTTTTTTGTTGTCTATATTAAAGACATGGGTATTTTGAAATAAATTACCAAAATAATGTAAACTGGCATAATTATATTGTGTTATTTTGACAAATAAAATAATGTCGAATTTTAAAATATTGTGTGCAGAATTTTTAGGCACAGAATTCCCCCAGGAGTACCTCTCCTAAACTTTCCTAATTCCCCCATTAGTAACATTCTCAAGGCATAGGCTTGTAGCTGAGAACCGACTCCTCATTCCACCTGTCAAGCAGTGCCCAAATCCTCCTATGACTGCTTCTGCCACAGCTTATCTATCCATATATCCTGTGACTTGAGGACTAGTATTTGCCCATGTCCTGACCATGTGTCTTGATTGCAGCCACCTCCTCTGGCCTCCCCTGTACTGCACCTCCAAACCATCCAAAGTGTGGCTGCCAATATTATCCTTTTCATGCCGGTCCCACCTCTTTCCACTTGCTTCCCACTCCAAATTTAAGCTTCTTGCCTCCCACATCAAGGATCTGAAACTGTAGAGCACTTGCTGGTGGCAACACCTTATTTGTTCTGCTCTGAATTGTATGGAAAGAGATAGAAATCCAAGAAAAACATGGTTAAGCTAGTGGATTCCCAATGGGAAGGGAAAAGATGTGTAGGATCATAAATAAGGAGACATACCCATGAATCACTATTAAGATATAGCCTACAATGGCTATTGATAATCCATATCCTACACAACTTGGCTTTTCACACCTGATCTCATCTCATTGCAACACTCTTCTTCCAATTTCTGTGCTGCCATTAGTGCCAGCCTCAGCTTCTCCCATTCCCATGCCTTCTTCCAAACACATGGTAACTGAGCCACCCCAAGTAACTGAGCCACTACCCTGTTTGCATTTGAGTCCCTCAAGACATTTCTACAAAACCCAACTCAACAGAAACCTCCAAGTTAATCCCCTTCTGCCCTTCGATTTGCATCCTTTTCTATTTCCCCCCATTAAATAGAACTCTGTCATGTCATTTTAGAGATTATAAAACATTTCTATAATGGTGGCGAGTTTGCCTTGATACAGAGGAAAAGCTTCAATTCGTGCTCTGAGAATCTTTACTTCAGTTTCCTGCTCTGCTGTTGGCTCACTGAGTGACTATCCATCCCACTTGCTCTCACTAGTTTCACAGTTCACTTCCCTGCCTGCACTACAGTATGTTAGCAGCAGGCGTCTAACTTCAAACTGACTGGAGAGAGACTATTACTTCTGCATGATTGCATCACCTAGAGACAGGACTCCTGGTAAATTCATAGGTAACGAGGGATTTGGTGAACACAGGGGATCTGCACACAGGTAACCGGAGGGGCGCTTTTGAGATTGTCTGTACTTTGTATGATTGCAGAGCACTGCTCACAACAAGGCAGCAGGTTCCTGCACATGGTATTGTGGCAAGGCAACTCCTCCACCTCGGTGGGCTTGGTGCTGCCCCCTCCGGCGGTGAGGGCCTGGAGTGAGTCAGCCCCACTCTGGATGGTGTTTACTCTCCGCTCCCCTCGCCCCGGTGGGAGGAGGGGGGTTATTTCCCAGTCTTTTCCAGGCAGGCCTCTGGCAGGGGCAGTGGAACCATTTGTATAGTGGGGGTGTTGAGTGACATTGAACCAAACTGTGAACCCTGGATATGATGGAAACCACTTGCAGCATCCAAGCACCCCTAGTTCCAGCACCCCCGGCCTCAGGGCAGGCCCAAGGAGTTCCCCTCTGCCAAAGAACAAGAAACCAATTCCAACACTAAGCCAAGGGGACCACCTTTCCTTACCCCCCATGCTGAGGGGGGGAGGCCTTGTTACAGGCCCTGGGGTGCCAGTCCTTGACCGAAACAGGCAGTCAGTTCTGTAGCTTCCCCTGTAGGGAGGAGAGCAGCCCTTTTCCCTGCTGCCACTAGCCCTGCAACAGCTTGTCTCTCCTCCCCCCTCCCGCTGCAGGAGGAGTTTTTAAAAGGTCTCAGGCAGCCCTCAGGGCAACTAGGGACACCTGAGTCCAACTGAGGTGTAACCCCTTTTCAGCTTACAGGGGAAAAGGGCCTTTATCACTCTAGGGCCAATATACCCGCCTTCCACCACCCTCTTACAGCTGTCCAGCATGACTGTTACAGAGGGCTTGCACACAGGACCAGATCAGCCCCTAAGGTGAGGCAGTGTAGCTAGTGTAAGGATTCTCTCTGCATCTGGCCATCCCTTTCCTCCCTTCCCAGTGGCTGCGTGTATCTTCTCCTGTAGCACTAGTCCTGTCTCCTACCCCTTGATGACAAGCTAGCTGTCCTTCTGCCTCCCTCTGAGCCAGAGCAGATCCCCCCTTGCGTAGGGACACCACATGCAGCCCAAAGTGCCGGAGCAAGCCAGCCTAGTGGGATCTCTAAGTGAGTCACAGCCCAGGGCAATGGCTAATGAGGGAACGTGCGTGGGCAGAGACCCACAGCCAGTGTCAGCCTCACCAAGTCAGTGCTGGAGTTGTCATAATAATAATAATAATAATATATGGAGATATACCTATCTCATAGAACTGGAAGGGACCATGAAAGGTCATTGAGTCCAGCCCCCTGCCTTCACTAGCAGGACCAAGTACTGATTTTGCCCCAGATCCCTGAGTGGCCCCCTCAAGATTTGAGCTCATAACCCTGGGTTTAGCAGGCTAATGCTCAAACCACTGAGCTATCCCTCCCCCACTTCTGTCATCTTCTGTTCAGACTGCAAACAGACAAAACAAAGATTTGACCAAATGCATCAACACCACCTCTGAGCACTCTGCTTCACTCCCCAAGCAGCCTTTGCACTAGTTTTGCCAGCGGATGGTCCTGTGCAGGGGTTGGTGGCAATAGCTGCCCTTTAAGGGGTGTAGCAGCAGTGAATGCTCCTAGGAGAATGCTTGGTAGGATGGTACAGACCTGCACAGCCCGCAGGGCACAGTCAAGCTATATACAGCATGTGACAGAAATAAGGATTACAGGCTCCTCTAGTTTACTCTATGGTACCTCTTGAAACACCTTGAGGGGCTGAAGAGCAGAATGTGGCTTGTGTTTTTGCACACACACGCTCTTTTCTTACCATCCTCCTACAATAACAATGCATATTCGCAACACAGAAACACAAGTAGTCACTTGGAAATATATCTCAATGATGGGGCATTCTTTGGTATTGCATTTGAGTTTTACTTTGATCCCCTCATTTAAGTCTGTATAGTCGCATTACATTTAAGAATATTTAAACGATTGTTTCAAACGCCAATCTTTCCTCAGCAGGTGGTTTCCTTGTACAGTCGAAGCTCAGAGTTACGCACACCTTGGGAATGGAGGTTGTTTCTAACTCTGAAATGTTTGCAACTCTGAACAAAACGTTAGGGCTGTTCTTTCAAAAGTTTACAAGTGAACAGTGACTTAATACAGCTTTGAAACTTTGCTACGCAGAAGAAAAATGCTGCTTTCCCTTTAGTAGTTGACGTTTAACACAGTACTGTCCTGGCTTTTTTTTTGTCTCTCTCTGCTGCTGCCTGATTGCATACTTCCGGTTCCAAATGAGATGTGTGGTTGACTGGTCAGTTCGTAACTGAGGTTTTACCGTATCCCATGTGCACACAGGTTAGTTGTTGTAGAGTTGCAGAGGCTGAATTTAACACACACACCAAAAAGCTCTATGCACTCTATCAGTGAGGGTCATAATTTGAAGTGACAGTCCAGGAGCAACAACAATACTACCACATGCATATTCACACTAACTCAGCCAGCCACTATATCAAAGCAGAACAGCCCCTAACTGCTGCCAGGAACTTACCTTTGGCTTGTACAGTGTTCTTAAGAGCCAGTCCAAGTTATCGGGACCTTCATAATGAATGCACTTCTCAGATGGAGAGGAGCATCAAAGCACATTATGAAGAAGGGACATCTGAAGACTTTCTGGCATTTGCAACAGATAATGGGGCAATAAAAGTAGGTCAAATTTGGAGCCTACCAACCTTGACTGTCGTGTCCTCAAGTCACCTTAACCTCAATTGCTCATGGCTGGATCGCTTGTTTGGTTTCAATCCAGACAGTCTGTGTTGTAGTAAAAGCTTCCTTTTGTTGTGAGGGTAGAGTCAGCTGTGTGTTCATTGAGTGCCTTCACACACTGCAAACGGGACTTAATCCAGCCTTTGCACTCAGTAACTTAGTTTTTACAGGATCCTCCATGGAGTATTTAGTCTCTAGTCTAACTTGACAGTGAAGGGGTTCCTCCCTTTTTAGACTCCAGTTAAGGGCGGGGGCAGTTGCACTCAGAGTAAAGTGTAGGACCTGTGCAGGGCTACTACCCAGGGCTGACAGGGTGGGGGGGAAGATGGTACAAATTACCGGGGCCCGGCGGTCCGGAAGGGGGCCCGGGGCCCGGCCTTCCCCCCGTCAGCCCTGTTTAGCCAGTCCGCCCTTGCTGGGGGGCCTGAAAAAATTCCGGGCCCGGCTTCCCCCGCCTCTCGTTGGCCCTGTTTAGCTGGTCCGCCCTTGCTGGGGGGCCCGAAAAAAAATTTTCACCGGGGCCCGAACCCGCTCTCGGCAGCCCTGGC
>NW_020696154.1:0-9418 GCF_002925995.2 Terrapene triunguis | reverse complement strand
CTGGAGAACTCCCTTGCGAAACTCCCTGTTAGCAGCCCCTGTTCGCAAAAAAAAAATGGTACATGAAGTCTATCACTCTGTTTCCAATAGATATGCCTAGTGCTCTAAAGAAAAAAGGGGAAAAAGACCTGTACTTCATTTACCAATTGTGCAACGCTTCCTTCCTGATGCCTTTGATTAGCTGAATCCCAGAAGCATTTGATTCATTAACCTTCATCTAAAGAGCTGTTCATAGATGTGTATATATCTACAACTGTTACTGACTATAAAAATTATCCAGTCCTCTTAATTTTTTTTTTAAAAAGATTAGGTGCTGGAGGGATAGTTGGGTAACTTGTTACCTTGTTGGTCACTGGTCTCAGAAGTTTACTCATCAAGGTTTTGACACTGAATGTCACTTACAAATGCTAATATCTGATCATTGCTCATATCCTAACCCCAGGTTTAGCCTTCTGTGTTTAGATACCCACAAACACTTCAATTCTTAGGTGCCACTAGTAAAAGTTCAGTTTTAGATCCACAGTAGTGGCTTTGGACACTATCAACAGGCTGTGCTAATCTGTTCTAACATGTCAATGATTCTTTGAAAATTTACTCTCGGGAGTTTAGTGTGGGGAGGGGGTGGAAGGGACTTTCCCCTTTGATCTTTCAAGTTTTCAATTTGGTATGACTGATTAAGACTGTTTTTGTCATGGTAAACTTTCATGCTGGATGTAGTAAAAGGAGTAAATTAATCACTGATTTATTGTAGCAATGTTATTGATTTTAGTGTAAAAACATATCCGCTTTATTTCTTAAACTGCCTAAAGTATTTGTATTCCCATTTCCTATTCATTTTAATACATTAGGTGACTAAAAATCTGTCTAAAAGTTTCTACAACTTATTTTGTTATGAAATTAATCTAACTTCACTCCATTTGTCAATGTAAATAACAAAGTTAGTGTAGGTTCTGTGATTTTGTAATATTTTACAACACCTAACAATACAGCAGCCAACTCTCATACAGGTTATCAATATTTCTAGTTCTGAAGGAACATAATATACAATCCCAAGACTTGTGGCTTTATTGATCTTCTGTTATTCCTATAGAGTGAAAATGAGCTCTCTCTACCAGACATGGGACAAAAAAATCAGTCAATTGCCAATGACAAGAATTCTTTGAAACGGCCACTCGGTGCACAGCCGAACTGTGTGAGCTGATTCTATTTAGCTAATATCTATTGTATATGCACCCTCTGATGGTAACTCTCCCTGTTGTCATTCCTACTGTGAATAAAAAATGTCTCCCTTCTCCCGCCCTGACCATTTACCTGCTTGCTTCAGCTCATGAGCCAGGATTTTCAAAAGGCCTCAGGAGAATTAGTTGTCTAGCATCTATTGAAAGTCAGTGTATTTAGGTCCCTTAATCTCCATACCCTCCTTTGAAAATCTCAGCCACAATCTCTATAGGTTATGAAGACTAATGTAGTGACCATAGACAGGCTGATAACTAAAAGTTCATTGCACTTAACCTGTCCCTGTCATCAGCCTCATGAGAGTCAAACAGGAACTAGCTAGATCACTTTGCACTGATAAGCAACCATAATTTACTCTGTGGACCCAAATCATCCCATTTGTTTTCTTTCTGTCAAGAGACCAGGATGAAATGTGTGCAAATACTGACAATATATACATAAGTGGAGTAGAGACGGTTAAGTGGCATCCCACCTACTTTATCTCACTACATGGAAGCCCTTCTGTATATGCAGCATACATCAGCATGAGGATTGCGGGTTGGGGAGGGGCATGGTGAGGCAGAGAGGAGTAAGTGCTGTGCGATGGCTGCTGTCCATGATGTCATTCTACTGTTAGTCAACAAACATTGCTGAGGATTTGGCTTCACAAATAATCCAAGCACTGTGTTCGTTTCCCATTGGTGAATGCAATCAATGCTGAAAAAGAGATCTGCTGTGAATGGTAGTGCCCAAATGCTTCCTGCGTCTAATTGTCTGGGAGTGATCCACAGGAGCTGTGCAGATACAGTGCAAGTTTTGCACAGATGTGGGGAAAAACTCATTTCTGTTATGTTCATTCCTGGCCAAGTCAGACTGACCATTTTGTTTGGCTGATGAGATGATGTGGTAGCACGGCAGTATAAAAGGAGATTGCCTGTTTCCCATCATGACAGAAGTAGTATGGCCCAAAAAAAAAAAAAAAAAAATGGTGCAGCAAGATAGTGTTGTATAATAGGGTACGTATAAGAATAATTTACAAAACTAGGGTGTTTGCTCCAGTTAAGTCACTTCCTGTTAATATCCAATAATACTCCGAGGTCAACCTTAGAGATGGTAAGTGCTTGACAACAGAAACAATTCCACAAAAACTTATCAAACTGGTTAGAGTGGCACTAATGCAAATCCCATTGTATTAAATGGAAAGGCTTGACTTCATTTCACATAAGATATACCTGTACTTAATCCATGACATTGATCCAAAGTTATAGGAACCCCACCTTGTTTCAAGTACACAAACACTCCGGTAAACTGTCAACTGTCATTTTCATATTCTATCACATTTCATCATTACAATTTTGCTGAACATCAACGATTAATGTTGAGAAGAATGTAAAACATTGCTCTTCAACTCCCACTTGCCTAAATCTTAAATGCACTTGATGAGATCCGTATACATAAAATCAATACTATTTGAAAGGGATGGGGTTTGATCTTTTTTTCTCATCTTCACATGTCTGCTAATATAGATGCAAATTTCAGACAAGTTCATTGACCAAAGACAATGGGAAGTGAGGGCATTGAGCATTTTCTCCAAGAAGTGCTCAGCACTTTGTAGGATTAGGTTGTTAATTTTTTATGAGATGGTGATTTTGGGCCCAATGCTGTAATATTTATTTATTATTGCAGTAGCACCTAGAGGCCCCAGTTGGGAATTGCAAGGCAATTTGTACACATAATGAAGAGATGACCCCTACCTCCAGAAACCTTGCAATCTAGGTATATGACAAAAGACGACAGATGGGTATAAACAGATTGGGGGAGCACAAGATAAAAGCAAGATGTTTTTAATTTATAATTGGCATAATAGGCATTCATCACTAGTTAACAAATATTTTGTAGGCATCATTGTGGAAGTGAGTATTAAAGACATTTGAAGGAAGGGAGGGAGTTGAAGTATTGTGTATTACATGCTTAAATGTCCTTGATGTCATTGCGTCTTTGGCCACATTAGGTAATTCAGAGGTTCAGTGCCACATCTGCAGCTCTTGTAGGTATAGTATATGAGACAGGTATAATGCATCTTGTAGGGCAAAAGTGTGGTTGCTTCCATGGCCTTGCCTTATCCATCCCCACTTCAGGAGTAGTGGTTGACTTGGGGTCCTGTTGTCTCCTGAGTGCAAGGACAGACACATTACCCAGGTCCTGTACAGGTCTCCAAGGTGGTGAAGGTCCTTCTGTCACTCTTTCCTCCCTTGCTCACCATGTAGCACTGGGCACAGTGTAGTCTTGTATGTGTGGAGCAACTGCAGGATCTGTTCGTTTGCATACAGCACACTGGTTTAGCATGGGTAGATATCTTAGATGTCTGCAGTACAGTAAAAAGATATCCAGGGAAACGTACAGAATAAGATTTTCCATGGAAAAAAATGAAAACGTAGGTCTTAACTTACAACATGGGGCTAAGTTCTACACTGACATCCAGTGCACCTTTGGTCTTTTTCATGGAGTGAGTGCTGAACTTGGTCCAGGTGAGTACAGAAATCTAGTCATTCTGTTTGTTCAAACTCTCCAAACAGAGAATGATTGGCACTTCTCTGACACTATTAGTTACCCCTGTTCACCTTTTCATAATCATTGGTAATATCTGGACTAGATTTTTCTTTCTGACGGTAATGGATTTAGATTTTGCATGTCCTGTGGCTGCCACCTCACACATCTGAAATGAGATCTGTACAATTAGCCTGATGAAAACAGGTTCACACTAGCTTAGCAATGGGGGTGAGAATGCCTTTTCTAACAGTCTGCCAGTGGGTGGTAAAGGAAATGGTTAATGCTCCCCCTGAGTAGAAAGAAAACCACCAATCTCTGTCCTCCGTACAAGGAGTGCCAGGGAGCCCAGACATGAAAGAAATATGATTGAGCTCAGCTGGAATGTTTGTTATTCTCCACAGGGTAGGAAAAGTAATGTGAAGAAAGGACATATAATGAGCTCTTGATCATCTTACTTATGAGGTAGACTGATAAAGGAACCAGATCCATCTTAGCAGAAAAGAAAATCCTGGCTACAAAGAGCTCTTTTGATTAACTTTATTTGGACTCTGATGGTAGAAAAACCCTTCTTTTAGCTAAATCTCAAACGCTTGAAGTTTCTTCTTCCTCGCCCTCATCAACCCCAAACCCACTGCATGAATTTTAAAAGTATTAGGGCAGAGAACTAGTCTGTTAGCTTTGTGGTTCGAGGGAAAGCTGGTTACAAAACAAAATGTCTTCATCACTATTAAAAGGGGCCCATTCTTGCCACTTCTTTGTAAAGCTCATAGCAACTGTTTGTTTGAAAGCAGGTTTATTATAGGGGATTTTTTTCTTAAATGCTTCCCCACATTTCTGTAAATTTAATATGAAGGTTAAGCAATCTCACTTTCAGTAAGTGAACATGTTTACTTCTTTAGGCACTTGGTGGCATGAAGGAGAAAAAAATCAGCTATGACTTGATTAGATTTGGTTTTAAGCTAAAAGCAGAAATTTGATTGAGTCACAGCAGGCAAAACTTGGAGAATCACAGCACGCAAGCAAAATGTAAGGATTTGATCTAATTTCAATGAGCGTTAGTTATGCAAAAAGCAATTTAAATTTCCCTTCTTTTCTAAGGATAAATCACAAAGCTTTCATAACTAAAATAAAAGAAAATAATCTATGCATATTTATTATCCAGGCTAGTGTAGACCTAAAGGGCTGCATTCACCATGTTTTATCCACTGCCTACCAAGCTATAGAGGCCACGGGTGTTGGCCCTGGGCCTGCTCATCCTCAGCTGGGCTCAGAATCCAGGAGGCACAAATATGACAGCTGAGTATCTCCTCTCTTCCACCCCCACCTTCACTCACTTCCTGTCTATGCTGCTTGCTGCGTGCATCACCGAATCAGGGCTCCGTTGCTATAACAGGCTTAACCACTAAGTTTTACTTATTTATTTAGCTTTGACATGAAAAAAAAATAATATAAATACCCCCACAAAACATCTGAGAGCCCTGCCAATAACTCGACTTATAATAACCACTCACCAGCTTTAATACTAATATACAAATAAAAGAACTTCCACAGCCTTAAGCAATCAATGGAATTCAACCATTTATCTCTGCAAGCAGACAGTAAAACTACAAAACTGCAGAAAAACTTTTCACCCATAATTCATACCCAGGAACATATCACCTTATGGTCCAAGTTGGACAAGAGAGAGAGACACAAAGTTGGGTGTCGTCAGCATATTGGTGGGGAAAATGCAACCCTTATCTCCTTATTAGCTCTCCCAATGGCCTCATATACATATTGGAAAAAGAAAAGTGAAAATATAGGATCTTGAGGTACTTTAGCTTGATAGACAAATTTTCCTCAGGTGGAAAGTTTGGCTTCAGGGAGAAATTCTGGCCCCAGTAAAGTTAATGAAAGTTGTACTATTGACATCAGTGGGCCCAGGATTTCATCCTAAATGTCTATAGAAAAACCACTTCACAACTGTCTATGAGAAGAGAACTCATACAACATCTCTATCCTCCTCTTGTAATGCTATTCATAACTGAGACCACCTTGCTGAGACCACCTTACATACTGATATTACTTCGCTGGGTGGGTCAGAGACAGGAGCATGGTCTGGCCTAAGGGTGGTGGGAATGTGCAATGGAAGAGTATAGATGGGAGTAAAAGAAATTGTTCAACACTACAATTGGACAATGGAGTGTGTGTTTCACATTCCTGCTTTCTGGCTTTTATATTTATGCAGTCTTGCCTAGAGCATTACTAAGTACAGAGTTGCTGACACAGTGAAGAATTTACAGTAGCATGGTACAAGTTGACAAAATGATGTGCAAGCATCACACATCAGAACATTACACAGGATACGGGGAGGGGACATATGGTTCTGTATTTTTTTTTAATAACTACAGATCCTAGCCAAAGATTTTTGTTGATTTGTACAAAATCTCTTGATTAGATTCTTCAGTCATCTGCTGTAGAATAGCAATGTATGAAAATGTCAGCAGAAAAAAAACCAGGGCTTATAGACTTATTTGTGGAAGTACTTGATTTTGGAATGGGTGTGGAGTAAGTAAATGTGTTCTACTTCAGTA
Organism: Terrapene triunguis; assembly: GCF_002925995.2. Classification (NCBI taxonomy): domain Eukaryota; kingdom Metazoa; phylum Chordata; order Testudines; family Emydidae; genus Terrapene; species Terrapene triunguis. Next base: position 3,080 of record NW_020696154.1, on the reverse strand, counting down.
TGGTCAAGCCATCTTCCATAAATTTTAAATAAATAAATAAGTTTACCCCCTAAAGAACAACACAGAAACCATTAAAGCATTAAATTATATTTTTTGTCTCAGTTGACAATCTCCAATCAGGATGATGGGGAGCAGAATACTGCTGGAATGGAATCTGAGTGATCTCCTAGCCCAAAGAGTAGTTTATACATGGCCACTTGCATTATCATTGATTGCACTGTCGACATGCTACACAGATAAATAGGTATTTTGTTTGATTCTTGTGACTTTTTCTTAACCTGCTTGAGCCCAGAAATTGGTTAGTAATATACATCATCACAACAGATACAGTGTGATGTAGCATCCCAGCTGTCAGCAGCTCGAAGTTGTCTTTACATGATTGATGATAGGCCATTCTCTGAGAACCTGAGTTAAAAGCCTCTGCTTTTGATATAAACTCCCTTGACTTCAGTCAGAGCCAAAGCTTGGTCATATTCAGATCCCACTATAAGATTGTTTTATTCAGAGAAGCTTTTGGATGAATATTTTGGTATATTGGATGTCTGTGTCAGGGTGAGTTTTCAAGGATGGAGGTTCTTTTTTATTTTTTTATTTTTATTTTTTTTAATTGGGAGAATGTGATTATCTTGAACTTCAAACAGGCCTAAGCAGAGAGTATTGTTACAGTGGCACTTCTAACTCTCTACACATGTCTAAGTATCATTAGCACTCTAATCCCCATTTTTCACTAGCTTTAATTTACCAAAGAGCATGAAATGAGTTCAGAAGAAGGGGAAAGGAAGAAAACTTTAATCAACTTCCTCCAGGGCTATTAGATACTGGTGGTGTCAATTTTGTGTGTGGCTGTGTCGCTTTCCAAAAACTCATCTATGAAACAACCAGTATCATCCTCCATATAATCCTGCATTTATACACATACAGTCACAATAAACTTGGGTTCTACCCGCATTTGGTACATTATTGTTCATACAACATAATCATGAGAGAGATTGGAAGGAATAGGCCTGATAGGAAACTAACAGGTTTAAAGGGAAGAATGATCCATGCAGTGTGTGGAAGTCTGTGTCAGGAGGTGTTGTGGTCTTTTCTGGATTCCACTGGGGTGGGGGTTACTCAGAGAAAACTCCCCACTCTAGGGGCGCCAGGTGATACCTTCATAGCTCCCAGATGCCAATGATATTAACAGACTGAATTCTCCTATTTTCTGCTGACTGATTTTTTGGCTTTTCCTTTTACTGCCAGACACACCACCCATTTCCTCGATGCTTTTCCTTCCTTCTCCTTCCTCTCACCTTGATCCTGTTACCCCAACTGCTATTGCCCTAAACCCTATTCTCCCCCTCAAAAGAGAAAAAGGGAGGAAAATAACTTTGTAGACTTCCTGTCCCTCTCCCTTTATCTATTGGTGTTGTGGTTTGGGGGTTTGGTTTGGTTTGTTTCTTTTAGGTTGTAAGCTGGTTGGGGTAGAGAGAGTCTCTCCATGCTTGTTTGCATGATGCCTAGGACTTTTGGATTATCTCTCTACCAGCTCCATCTAATGTAGGGTGTCGTCTGTGTGTGTGTGTGTGTGTGTGTGTGTGTGTGTATACATACTGCACATCCCTTTGGAGTGCCACCTGTTGCAGCACATCCACTCATTTCATACAGAAAGAAGGTGTGTCCATTTTAACACCACCTCCCTTTCCCTTCCCATCCCTCTTTTGAGGAATGTGTGCTCCAGGGAGTCCTTTCAGAATTAGAAGGAGAAGGCTCTTTGCATTGTGTACCATCACTGAGGAGAGACGCAACTTGTCCGTTTTTTTTTTTTAAGATCTGAGGAGTCTTATTGCATGTAGTGAAATTGCTTCCAAAAAAAGGTATTTTTTGCTGATTGTTTTAATTTCACTATTATATTCAATTAGCATTTTTGCAGAATGAGATGCTTTCAGCTATTTTTTTTCAGTGTGTTTTAAGACTGAGCTGTTATCCATAAGGGTTAAATCTATTGCTTCCAGAAGGTGATAAAAAATTAACAAGACTTAATCAAATTTGTGCATGGCTTGCTGGTGCAGTTTTATAGCTGAATGAAGGACTAAGTCTCCTTAATAAAATATCTGTAAATTACAGTTTGAAAGGCCAGTTGCAAAAAAGGCTGTAGGTGAGTTGATTTGTACCAGCACCACTGTATGAACCTATTCAGTGAGATTTAAAAAAACCACATTGCAGAGCACAGCTATTTCTATCAAGATTGTCCCCCCCCTTGGAAATTTTAAATATGTGTGAATATAAAAGGTTTTAAACTCTAGCAAGGTAATATATATATTATACCTGAATAAGAGCAAGATTAGCATTAACTTCAGCACAGGAGAATATAGTTTCTGTCATCACAGTGTAATTATCTGTCTGTACATCTGAAGATACCAATAACTGTGTTCATGTGGCACCAGGAGTTACAAGTCTGAATCGGGTTCAATGAGTACCACTCTGTGTTTGTGCTGGTGTAACTGCATAAAGCAAAGCACCTGCAGTTAATGGGAGTCTTCTTGTTAATGGCAGTCTTCTGTGAATTAAGACTGAGGATTTTGACATAAATACGAACACTTAGAAATTGTGCAGTCTAAACAGCTTGTTTAGCCAGAAGAAAACATAGATAAACTTTCAGACAACCCTAGTGAATACTTTTTAGCTATTGGTTGAATGCAGCTAAAACTGCGATTGTAAGCAATAAATATGAATGTGAAGGTTGCTGTAGTTCATTAAAGGTCTGAACTGTATTCACCCAATAGTTAGCAGGTTGATATATTTTTCAATGCTTCTAAAATAAATCCATTGTGGTTAGATCTTAGTCCTGAAGGGAATTCAGAAAATAATCTCGATTTATTTTGAGTTACAGAATGAGTGTCAAAATAGAAAATTGATTTAATAGCCTCTTATTTTTGGCTTTTGTGAAGTATAATTCAAAAACAGTTTATTTTGTGGAATGACTATGTTCTGGCATTTCCTCATTCTGAAAGAAGACAATTAGTAAACTGACCTCTATTGTTGGAAAAATAAGAGTTCACACAGTGCACTGAGGAAGTTTTGATATCCCCAAAGTTCAT
>NW_020696153.1:0-10611 GCF_002925995.2 Terrapene triunguis | reverse complement strand
GGGGGGGAGCCCAGGGCTGGGCTAGCAGGGGTTGTGGGTCATGAGGGGTACTGTCTAAGCTGAGTTTAGGGGGGCTCCCCTCCCCTCCCCCTCACCCCATATGCTCCTACCAGGTGCTGGAAAGCAGACGAGGCCCGGATCCTGCGTGTTTCCATCAGCTCCTTCCTGGACCATCTCTCCCTGGTGATACAGACCATGGAGATGTTTGGGCCACCGGTACCCCGATAGCACCTGCCCTCTGGCACCCCTGGGGAGCCAGGGGTGGGGCAAGAGGCTGGGACGACGTCCTCTCAGCCCCCACTGCCTTGAAGATGCTGGAGCCAGTGCTGCTGGGGGTGCAGGCCAGGCGTCAGCTGGACTGTCCTGGTCGAGGGGGACAGAGCTGGGGAGTCACAGAGATGGTCCCTGCATCTGGCCAGCACCTTGGACTGGTTTCAGCTCTGAGGCTAGAAGAGCCTGGGGGAGGGGGGTTTGGGGGCACAATGCTGGTTGGGGGGCTGCGGGACTCTGTGCAGGGGGCTCTGTATAGACCTCACCCATGTTGTGATAAACTCTGCAATAAATGGTGCCGTGGAACCCCCCGCCTCTGTCTGAATATAAATAGGAAAAAGACCCTCCCCTCCCCCTGCTGGGATCCACCCCTTGGAGCAGCCCCCACTGGAACCTCCCCCAGCACAGCCTGCTGGGATCCTCCCACAGCCCCCCTGCCAGGAACCTCCCCAGGATACCCCTCTGGGATCAACCTTCTCCTGGGACCCCCCATATACAGCCTCCCTCACAGGAACTCTCTGTTCCCTTTGGTTAATGAGCCCTGCTGCCCCTTACGCAGCCCTCCCTGGGATCCTCCTTCCACCCAACATAGGAGATGGGACCCTCCCAAAGACCCACAAACAGCGTCTCCCAGAATTCACCCCTGCAGCCCCCCCCCCCCCCCGGGACATGTGCCCCATGCTGGCAGGTGAAGGGTTAACAGGCAGCTGAGTGGCCCAATTAGCCCATCCTGGAGAGGGGTGGAAGGCAGCTAATTAAGGATGAGCAGCAGCTGGGGAGGTGCAGGCTTGGTGGTTTGGCTCCTATAAAGGAAGAGGACTAGGGTGCACTGGCTGGAAGGCAGAGACAGAGGGTTGTGCTGGGGGTTGGACCCCCCAGTGAGTGTTTCTATACTGCTGGAAAGCCCACTTCCATCAGTGCAGTCTCTGTCCATGCTGCGGGGTCACTGGCGTGGTCTGTCCCATAGGGTTGTAGGGTGGTCCCCTGAGGGAGGGACAAGGAATTGGGGTGACCTTAATGAAGGCGGGGCTAATTTCACAATTAATTTTATATTTTTATTTTAAAAAAATATATTTAATTACAAAAAAATTCTCCATTTTTGAGTTAAAAATATGACACCCCCCCTACTTTGCGGACGCTTCACGGGGGAACGTAGGTGCCTGCAGGGTTGGGGGCAGCTGAATGGGGGTTTTGTTAATGCCAGGGGGGTGTAAATGCTGGAAGTGCCCCTTGTGACTCCAGCCTGCAATGTTCTGTTGCCCCCCATCCACTGGAATCGACATCCCAGCACTGAAGTGGGGCAGGTTGCACAGGGAACGCCGCCCGAGAGCTTGTATCTGAGACAGGTTTCAGAGGGATTTCGAATGCCGCTGTCCGTTTGCCGTGTGTAGTACGGGTTTGGTTATGAAGGGGATGTCCACACTTCAAACACCCCATCAGTGCAGCGTCCGCGTAGACGCTGCCGGCGGGGGCGGCGGGGTTTCCCATCGGCGTTGGGAATCCACCTCCCGAGAGGCTGTAGCCAGGTTGATGGAAGAATTCTTCCATCTACTTAGTGCTGTTTACACCAGGGGTGGGTTGGTGTTGCTGCATCTCTTGGGTTTTTCACACCGTAGCTGCACTGATGTAAGTTCCTAGTGCAAACCAGGCCTAAGAGATTGGCTGGTATGCGCGAGACGCATGCTCGCACTCTTCCCCCCGCTGCCTGGCAGCTACTAACACCTGCCTGGGCTTGTACACACAATAGCTCTGCTGAGCGCAAGGCCTGATATTGGTCTTTCTAGAAAACTTTCCGCAAAGGCCTCGTCTGCACTAGGAAGTCCATCGGTCGGGTGTGGAAAATCCAGTGTTGTCCCAAGTCCCTGTGGAGACAGCGCTAGCTGCCTAGCTCCTGCCTCTGGGGCAGTGGGTATCCTATGCGGACAGGAGAGCCACTCCCACTGGCGCAGGGCGCGTCTACGCTGTAGGGCCAAGTGTAGACAAGCCCCAGGAGTTCAGCGAAGGTGCAAAGAAAAGGGGTGTGCACCAGTCATGGTCCGGAAGCCAGGAGAGAAGAGAGGTAACTGAGTGAGCAACGGGCTGCACCTCATCGCATTTGACCTGCAGGTTGTTTGAGGACATAATCTACCCAAGGTTTGTATGTGGGGCCCATGTCTCTGAGATGGACCTGTTGGGAGCCGCCCGCACAACGGCCCAGCATGGGGTCAGCCAGGGCCACACTGATGTTTGCCGAGGTGGGGAGAGGCCCTGGACTGACGCAAAGGACTTGGGGAGAGACTCCCCACTGCTAGAACGCTCTTGGGGCTGCTCCTCTGGGCGGTGGGCGCTCGGGTGGGTTTTGAAGTAGCTGCTGATTCCTCTCTCACTAAGAGCGCTGAGGTGAGAGCTGCCATACTTCACGCCTGTGGGCAGAGATCCTAAGAGATTCCGGCCACCTAGTTAGTGGCAAGTAGAAGCTGCAAGGCTCAATCGTTGTTGCTGTTTGGGAGCTGGAGGGAGAACCCGGCTGTTGGCTTCACGCCTCACCTGCAGCTGAGCAGCGGAGTGAGAGCGGTTGCAGGGGGTAGCGTGGGAGCAGAGGAATTCACAGCCGCTGTCTCCAGGCCCTGGTGTCGGTGCGACTGCCCCCGTGCAGACAGCACTGTCGAAGGGCAGGCTTCTCCCATCGACACAGCTGGTGCTCCCACCTCGCCAGTACTGGTCTGCAGGCTCCAGGAATTAAAGATTGTCATGTGATGAAACCTCCAGGAATCCGTCCAACCAGAACTGGCCACCCTAGGCTGGCCTGTCGGGGCGTCAGGGGACCTGTGATGTCAGGAGACCCCTTTTATGCTTGTGGGCTGGCTACTGCTGTCAAAGCTCTGAGCCGCAGAAGCATTAAAGGGCCCCCAGTTATAGGGGCGGTGGTGACAGAAGCCCTTACTGGTCTGGGGGAGCCCACAAGTGTCAGGCTCAGGTGACTAGAAAGAAAGGCAAACTAAAGGGGGAGGGATGTGTAAATCTGTCTCTATGTGTCTTGACAGGCCTATAAGCATAGGGCTGGTGTCCATACCAAAGCATCTCAATTATTCCAGTATCTCTATTGTATTGTTTTCATAGAGCCACAGGGTTAGCAGGGAGTCTAACCCCCGGCCAAGATGCAAGCTTTGTTGGGGCTAAGCCATCCCAGACAGCTGGCTCCAGCTGCCATTGGAAAACCTCCAGTGAAGGCTCTTCCACAACCTCCCTCGGTGTCTGTTCCACTGTCCTACTGATCTTAATTAGGCAGTTTCCCCGAGGTTTAATCTAAATCTGCGATGCTGTAGTTTGAACCCATTGCCTCTTGTCCTGCCCTCTCTGGCCAGAGAAAATAATTTAACAACCCTGACAGTTGGGAAGTTTTTCCTAATGTCCAACCTAAACCGCCCTTGCTGCAATGTAAACCCATTGCTTCTTATCCTATCCTCAGCGATTAAGAACAAGTCTTACCCCTCCTCCTTGTAACAACCATTTATGTACTTGAAAACTGTTGTCCCCTCTCAGTCTTCTCTTCTCCTCACTAAACAAACCCAATTTTTTCAATCTTTCCTCATAGGTCGATGTTTTCTAGCCCTTGGATCAGTTTTGTTGCTCTTCTCTAGACTATAGTTGGTCTATAGTTCCCCAGCTCCCCCTTTTTAAAGATGGACACCACATTAGGCCTGTGTGAAGCGTCCATCTGTTTTGGTGAATTTGTCTGGCACTGTTCTCATAAAACTGGCCTTCCGCTGTTTTGTTGATTCCCCGGTCATACATCCCAGGATCCCAATAGCTCTTTTGGCTATGTTGTCACACTGGGAGCTGATTAGCCACTTCCTCCCCCACCCCCCCAAGGCCTTCTCACTATCGCTGCTTCACAGGATCGAGTCCCCCAGCCGGTAGGTGGGGGTCAACGTTCTTTGTTCCTAGATGGATACATTTCCATTTACCTGTGTTAAAATGCCTCTCATTCGCTTGCACCCAGTTTGCCAAAGGGTCTGGGCTACTCTGTATCGGTGACCTGTCCTCTTTATCGTTTACCACTCTGCTCATTTTGTGTGATCTACAACCTGTACCAGTGATGACTTTGTTTTCTGCCAGGTTATCGATGAAAATGGTCAATAGCGTAGGCCAAGAACCAGTCCCTGAAGGATCCCACTAGAAACACACCCACTTGAAGGTGAGTCCCCGTTTATCACATTGTGCATCCCAAGCCGGGGAAGGGAACGATCCAACCAGCAGCCCGAATTCAGTGATGAAACCTGGTCACGTCCACCTGAGGCATGTCGTGCATACGCTAAGGAGATTGCCCTCTAAAACCGTTGGAACCAATCAGTCTGGTTTTAGGGTGATTTTTTTTAATCCAAATGTTGTGTGGTACCAAGTCAAAGACCAAAGTACATGACAGCAACACGATTACTTTATCAATCAACTTTGTAATCTCATTTAAAAAAAATCAAGCTAGTGTGACTGGTCCTATTTTCCAGAAACCCACATTGATTGGCATTAATTATATTATCCTCCTTTAGTTGTTTATATAATCATGTCCTATGTCAGTTACCCCATTATTTTGCTTAGGGTTGATGTCAGACTGCTAGACCTATAATTACCGACGTTGCCCCATTTACCTTTTTTAAAATATTAGCACACCATTAGCTTTCTTTCACAGTGCTGGAACTTCCTCGGCCAACTCTTTCAAAACTCTTGGCTGCAAGTTATCCACACCAACTGATTTAAAAATGTCTAACTTTTGTAGTTGCTGTTTAACATCCCCCTGAGGTACAATTGGAACTGAAAGAGTTTCATCATAGGCTATGACTGCATCAGTGCCGGAGTCCTAAAAAAATAAGTTCCAGAACACAAAATTTCAATACCTTATAATTGACCCAGTGGAGCCAGAGCCTGCTGCAGCACAACCAGGAGCTGCTGCTACTGACCTTGATGCAGGTGAGTGCCCTGGGAGTGTCTGGGGGAGGCTCACAGAACCAGAGGGTGGTGGTCCCACTTTCACTGGTGACACCTGAACACTGGGTGGGGTGCTGGGGCCTGAAGAGGGGAGTGGATGGGGAAGCAGTGAGGAGGTATGAAACGAAACATGGGAGGGCACGGAAGATTGGTGGGGGGGGGTCTGTACCCTCCTTTGCCACCTGGATCCAGCCCAGGTCTGGGAGTGTGAGCGGTAGGATGGGGCATGGTCCTGTGGGGCAGGGGGAGCAATGCGAGGATAGTGATAGGGGTCTTGCAGTGGGGAAGTTGAGAAAAGTCCCTTGTGAACCCCAGTTTGCAGGGATCCAGGAGGAACCAGCTGAACCCCCATTTGCTGCAGCAGGGGGTATGGGGCTGGGTCCCAATTCCAGGGCACTGGTTCATGGTAACGGGAACGTCTCTCTGCAGCTCCTGGCCAGGATTTACGGTTCTTGCTGTTCAGCTCCCTCTAGGGGTTGGTGGGCAGTCGTTCTGCCCTGCTGCTTCACCTACACTTGCCCCCAAGCTGGAGCCGCTGCGAGACATCCAGGTTTATCGGAGACGAGGTGGGTCTCGTGCCGCAGTCATCTACCATCACACAGAGAGGGACATACACCTGGCCATATGGGGCTGTATCACCATGGTCAGAAGTACCGGAACGGCCTCCTGGAACATTTTGACACAGGGTGAGCCCTGGACTGCATCATCTGCTTTTCTTTTCCTAAATACAGAGCCTTTTCTGCATTAGTACTGACAGTTCTATCATTTCTATCTAGTAATGGAGCAATACCATTGCTAAGATTCTCTTTGTTCCTCATATGCGTTTTAAAAAATCGTCTTCATGTTGTCCTTAACTGTACTGGGCATAGATTTGTTTCCTTATGCCCTTTTGCCTCCCTTATCAATTTTCTACATTTCCTAGGTTCTGGTTTATACTAATCTTTCATGTTCTTCCATTTGTTTATATATATAAACTCTTTCCTCTCCAATCAGACCCACAACCTCCACCTCTAGCTGAGGGAGGTCCAGTTCTTAAGGCACCAGGGACCATGCTGCGAACCAGACCCTCTTGCATAGTTATGATCCCTGCATTTCAGCCCGAGATGCCACCTGAAACGTGTTGCAATGCTGTGCTGCCGTGAGTGGAATATTGCTCAGAGCTGGGGGAATTTCCCATCCTTTATTCTGACATACAAAAGTGTTGCTACCAAAATCCCCCCCGCCCCCCATCTCCTCCACCCCATGCATCATCCAACAGACCTTGGTCTTCTAGGGCACACTATGGAGTCTCTCGGAGCTGGCCTGCCCATCTCCCCTTCAGGGGGGGGGGCTGCATTGGGCTAGTGGAGTCTGATCTCACCCCCACACCCCATGCATCCTCTTCTCCAAGGGACTGGAAGCCCTGTCTGAAGCGCGTGAGACAAGAAGGGAGCTATCTACTGGGGAGAGCAGGGGCTGTTGACTAATTTACATATTAACTGTGGATAATTTGGGGACAGTAGGGTATGATTTTGGCTAACTGTTGTATTTTGGAGACTGTTCTGTTGGGAGCCCCCTGGACGAGGCCTGGACCATGACTGGGCTTGTGGGTTATGCTGACGCGGACAACTGTTTGCCAAAGTCGGGGGAGGGAAATGATGTGTCCCCAGGTTGTTGTAGGGCGCGTTTCCTTAGGTGTCAGGGATGGTAGGTGAGGCCGTTAATGCCTTGCTTTTTTTCTCCAAGGCTTGGGCCAAGAAAAGCAGCGCCACTGAACTGGTTCCCGGCTGAGAAGTAGAGTCTGGATGCAGCAAAACAAGATCTCTTCCCTGCCGCGAAGCAGCCTCTGCAGCGGGAGCAGAGCGGCAGCCCAGGTCTCCAGGGAGAGCTGCCAGTGGTGGAGGAAGCACCAGTCGTGGGTGAGATCTACGCTCCGCAACTACCAACTGTGCACCAAGGGACAGAACAAAATGGCAGCGTAGGCTGCTGACTGTGAGTAGGGAGCCAGGCTGGTGCCCATACTGCATTAGCCACTCAGTGCACCCATCACTTCCCTTCCACCTTGAAATTCTTTAGGCTGCAGGTGTCACCCCAGGTAACAATCCAAGCCAGCTCTTTGCACAAACGGGTTTTATTCCGTAACACCAACCCACCATCGGAGCGGCTCAGATACACAGGCAGCAAAGAACAAGGGGAGGGTGTGTGTGTGGTGTCTCTGCCACTGTCCCTCTATCTCCCCCACCACACACAGGGAGTAGAAACACTCAGCTTCTCTGGACACCCCCACAGGTCAGCAGGGGTGTTTGTGACACCAAGTCAGGCAGGCTCTGGGCAGGTAGGGGTGCCCCCCTGGAACCAAGCTGGGACAGCAGAGCAGAGCCCAGGGCTTGGTTTGTAGGCACAGCCTCCCCTCACCAGAGTTGCGTCTCCCGGATCTCAGAGATGGTCTGGCTGGCTCGCTGCAAGGCCTGATGGGAGACAGAAGACATTAGCACAGGCAGGGGGCAGAGAGACGACCCCCACACTCCTCCCCTCACCTGGAGCAGCCCAGCAGCCTCCTTGCGCTGCTGTGCCATGTCCTCTGACTCTGTGAGCAGCATGTCCAGCAGCTGCTGCTTGTACAGCTGCCCAACCAGCTGGCTCTGCAGATGGTCCTTGACATAGTTCACCAGGAAATGCATGACCGTCTTGGGGACGCTGTGGAGGAGGGGCAGAGGTCACAAGGGTGCCCATCTAGAGCCCTTTCAACTCCCCGTGGCCCTTAAGGGTCCAGGAGAGGGACTGCAGCCTCACCCCCTCGTCCCCCCACATCTTACCTGTCCTGGATGCTTTTGCGCACAATGAGGAAATAGGATTTGATGAGTCTGCGGATCACCTCGCAATCCCGCTGCTCCCGCTGGCTCAGCTTCCGTGTGGCCGGCATGGGCTGTGGGAAGAGAGATAGGACACAGGACTTCAAGGGAAATGGGGGTCCCACCACGCAGGGCCTTCCCCCAGGGATAACAGTAGTAAGGTTATAAACCAGGCAATTTCCAGTAGCACAACGCTGGGATCACACGCAAAGGTCAGAAAATTCTCCAACAAGGAGGTGGGTTGAAGCTGAAGCTTGAAACATTGAGACTGGAAATAAGGCAGAAATTGTTAAGAGTGAAAGAATGGATTGTGGTGCATTGTCCAGCACTGGCCAGCTTTTCCCTAGCCTGTGGGTGTTGCGGGGTGTGTGTGTCAGACTAGATGATCAGGATGATCTTGGAAGCAAAGCAGCTCTGAAAAGGCACAAAGGGAGCCAGAGCAGCGAGGTTGGCCCAGACACAGGTCTCCTGCTGTCACTACCCCACCATCACTTGCCTGTGTGGGGAGGGGGTAACTCACCGTGTCCAGCAGATTGACAGCATGGGAGCGACTGGGGCTGGAATACATGGGGGGCTGGACGTTCCCCTTGAGCTTCTCCTCCATGCCAGCATCCTCCACTTTGTCACTCTTCCAACGCCGGATCCCCTCCGCAGGGGGGTCATTCTGTGGAGAGCAGAGACCAGCTGGCCAGCAGCATGCCCATGAAGGGGGGTGGGGGTGGGGGTGGGGTGACACTGGTGCCCAGGGGGGGGGGGGGGGGGGGGGGGGCGCGGTAGCGGGGCGGGGGGGGGGGGAGGGGAGCAGAGAGGCATTACCTTGCTGCTGCTGACAGAGGCAGACACCAGCGCTGTGTCAATGAAGTCCGGGTGCTTGGTGTTGATATAGGCGAGCTCGATTGCAACCAGATTATGAACCTGCAGGGGAGAGAGATGGGATGGGAGGGGGCCCAGCATGGTGGATTAAAAACAAAAAACCATGTGAGCTTCGAAAACAAAACAATATATGTGATTTTTGTTGTGAAGCTGTTTAAAATAATATTGAGAGTATTGTAAGCTTAGCCCTTAACACAAGTTGCCAGAATTGTAATGGATTTTAATCAAAAGCAGTACGTTTGCTGCTGCTATCTTAAAGAACATCAAACCGCGGAAGTCACTGGCTCAGCCTTGGGAACCAAAGTTTGTTGAAAGTTAAACCAGGTTTCAAGAGCAGAGAGAATTCTTCCTTCATTTCAGTTTGTTCAAAGTTCAAAACCCAACTGGGCGTTGGACAAGCTGGAATCCTTGTAAAATCTCAGACTGGAAGAGGGAAACAACTAGTAGATCTTGTCCTCTTACAATCAAAGGACATGGTGAAAGGCCTGTGTTGAATATATCAGTTAGTTTTAAATGCAAAACATGTTTTGATTGACATTTGTTCTTCTGGACCCAGCACATTTAAGGTAATTTAATTTTCTTACTTGTAATTTGTGTCAAGCTCTATTTGGATGGAAACTGGAATTCCATTAAAAATGCCCAGAAACAGCATTTAATTGTTTTTATTAATTATCTAGTAAATAAAAATGCATCATTCACCATTTTCTAATATCAGAAAATTAAACTCTGAATAAATGTAGGTTCAGCTACAGAATGGTTTAAATAAACGTGTACAGATCTAGTGTATCCACCTGCTTTGCAGAAAGAAGCACCACACTTAGTGTAAAGACTATATTTAGCTGCAAATTAACATAGTTTAATGGTTATCAACCAGTGAGAATCCACCTTTTAAGTTATTTTCCTAAAAAGTACAAATGCAAAATATGATTAAAGTTGGTGATTTTTAAAGTGCATTTTCCCACTTGCTGACTTAAATCAATCTGCCCTGGGACACAGACTTCAACCCCCACACCCATATCAGCCCCCTACCCTGCATGGATCCCAGATGTCCCATAGCAGCCCCCTCCCCCTGGGGTGTTACCATCTCGTTGGTGATGGGCAGCCTCTGCCGCAGGACACCTGTCACCACCTCCACAATCGCTTCATGCAATTTGGGGAAGCGCAGCAGCTCCTGGGGTGGGGGAGGGGAAGAGAGGAAAGACCGTGGAAATGTTGAAACTTCAAAAGATGGCTACTGCGATGTGCCGGACACAAATGGGCCCACGGCTTAGCCAGAGACTGCTCCAGCTGTGTGTGATGACTGCAGGCCAGAGGTCTGCTTGGGCCCACTTTTAAAGCCCAATCTGGCCCTGAACCCAACACTTCCCCCGGCAAGCGTGGCAGCGCTTTTCACAGCCTGACACTTGTAGTCAGGTCCTGGTGGATTTGGGTCCAGTTGCAGGGCTCTGTGGCAGATCCTGGGACAGGTAAAAGTACCACTTTGGACAGGCAGGGTCCAGCCGCCCCCCCCTCGCCCAAAATAGTGGTTACACCACCTGATTGCATGCTGTGTTATTTTACTGTAGGAACCCATGGGGGTCAGGGAATCAAACCCCAGTTGCACAGCACCCAAGTTACAGGGCAGGAGTCACAGAACCCCTCACTGGTCCAGGTGGACCCCCAAACCATCACACAC
>NW_020696152.1:0-8974 GCF_002925995.2 Terrapene triunguis | reverse complement strand
AACTTTCTTGTTAGCAGCTAACAGACACCGTTCCCCTAATCGGGGGGGCAGCGTCTAGCTTTGGCGTGTAGTAAATATGGGGCCACTTTCATCAGTAAACATTTTAACTGTGACAGAGGGGAAACAAATGATTCTCAAATGAGGGGAAAGGTGATGATGGGGGAATTTATCACCCTTGCAATTTCCAATATAGAGAATGACGCAGGGCAACAGGTTCCCCCCAATAAAAGGAGAAGTTACCGCATTTAAACACCTCCAGACCTGAGGGGATTTTTAACTGATATTTCATAATTACATAGAAAACAAGCAAAATCCGAGATTGGGTATCCACATCCTGTACTGAAAGAGAAGGGTGGGAATCGGAGGTATTTGGGATCAGTAGTCACACGTGAGAGGAAAGCAGAAAAACGTGAGGGGTTTGAGATAACATCAAAACACCAAGAGCAGAGGGAAATTCAATCATTAGAGGGGAAAGCGGGAAAGGATTGTATCGGATTGTACAATAAACCACCAGAAAGTGACGGTTCCCCTCCATCACCGCCAGTCCCAGGGGCAGCAGGGAGCCCTTTGTGAAGGTGTTTTAAGAAGGCCAGGAAGGCTCCCTGGCCTTGGGGAGGGGGCAGCAGGATGGGAGGGGCAGGGGACAGGCAGCTGGTGGCTGTGGGGCGCTGCACTGGGGAGACAGAGGGGTGCGGGGGGCAGCTGCCGGGCCTGGTTATTCCACTGAGAACAGTCGCTTCTCCCTTCCCCTCCTGTGTCCCTCCCAGGCCCTGTTACTGGCAGAGACCGACCAGCCACCCCGTCCCACCCCAGAGCCAGCCGCGTCTCCAGGCTCCCTTCACTAACCCCCTTCCAGTTTGGGGGAATGACTCAGGGTGACAATTTCCCACTGGAACAAGGACAATTGGCCGCAGATAAAACGGGTGGGAAAATTTCCCCAGGCCGAGGAGATTTTAATCTAGCGTGTGAGAATTAGAAACCGAGGCAAAGCCTGAGGAGAATAGAGACATGGACAGTCACTGGAGAGAAAAGGGTGTGTGTGTGTGTGTGTGTGTGTGTGTGTGTGTGTGTTGGGGGGGATCTACATGGATTTGATCCCCATATTTGATAGAAAAAAGGGGGAAGAATTCAGGGGAAATGATTCAGTCTCTGAGACTGAAGTGACAAAACCAGAGAGAAACCCCCCTGCCCCCCTCGCTATCTCCTGACTGCTGGCCCAGAGCCAGGTCCCCCCCCTCGTTCACACGGCCTGCCTCCCTCCCTTCCTGGCCCCCCACCCACCCCCAGACACACCCAGGGGAACCCCACTGGGGCCCGGTCTCTGGCCCCATCTGACCCCCCCCCGCCTCTGGGGCAGCCCCTGGCTGGAGGGGGGGCCGGGGGGGGCAGCGGGTTACTGCTGTGAACGCAGCTCGGAGCCTGCCCCAGGGGTGGGAATAAACCAGGGGGCCGGTTCCCAGGGGCGGGGGGATCTGCACCCCCCCCTTTGTTAATTACCTGCGGGCTCCGGCCCAGGACTGGTCCCAGCTGGGGAAAGCCCCCCCGGCCGGGCAGGGAGGGGTTAATGCCGGGCTCCCCCCCAGCACGGACCCCATGGGGGGGCAGCGTCTCGTATTGCCCCGCCCGGAGCTGCTGCAGGATTTTCCTGCCTCCGCCCCCGGCTGCTGCATCCAGCCCCTTCCTGCGCCTCCTGCAAACCCGGGCCGGGCTGCAGCGTTTGCAAACACCGGGGGCGCGGGAGGGGGGGTGTTTGATTTCCCCTCCCAAAGGGCAGCGCAGCCCCCGCTCCCCAGGGCGGGGTCGGGAAAGGCGCAGGGCCCCCCAGCGCCAGACACTGGCGGCTCCTCTCGGGCTGCAGGAGACAGCGACACCCCGAAAACTCCGGGCCCCACATTGGGGGTGTTTCAATGAAGGCCTGAGCAGGTGCTGGGTCTGCCTGGGGTCTCCGAGCAGCTCCCACCTTGTCCAGTCTGCCCCTGGGACTCCCTGAGTGGCTCCCTGCCCCGCCAGCCAGTTTCAATCTCCTTTTGCTCCTTCGGGTTCCTGTTTAAAATGTGATTTTTATTACTCTCGGCCCTTCCTCCCCCCCCCAGTGAAGCTAGATGTCAGGGTGCCCTTGAATTTGTATTTTAAGAGCAAATACTTGTTGGAAAAATTAAAAGAAAATAGTTGCTCGAAGCAACAAAGCGTCCTGTGGCACCTTATAGACTAACAGATGTATTGGAGCATGAGCTTTCGTGGGTGAATGCCCACTTCGTCAGAAGCATATACGGTGCCACAGGACTCTCTGTTGCTTTTTACAGATCCAGACTAACACGGCTACCCCTCTGATAGTTGCTCCAAGTTTTAGCAATGACCTCTGTGTTTCTAGTACAGCACGTCCCATGTTTTAATTGTGATTGTTAATTTGGAATTCTTAATTCTACATTTTTCTTTTTATAGCATATGTTTATTCTATTGGCTCATGTGACTTCCAGTCAGACTGCTTTCCTGGCCTGGTGTCAAATCTTCTTCATTTGCATGATCCACCAATGGGGGTTGCCTTTTGCAACTGTTATTTTGCCTCTCAATCCAGCCCTTAGTGCTTTTTCGCACGTCACTGCTGGTGTGTGGAACTTGGTTCCCAAATATTCACTAAGGGCCGTATACGATCTCCTAGTAAACCAGGGATAGGCAACCTATGGCCTGTGTGCCGAAGGCGGCACGCGAGCTGATTTTCAGTGGCATTCACACTGCCTGGGTCCTGGCCACCGGTCTGGGGGGCTCTGCATTTTAATTTAATTTTAAATGAAGCTTCTTAAACATTTTAAAAACCTTATTTACTTTACATACAACAATAGTTTAGTTATATATTATAGACTTATAGAAAGAGACCTTCTAAAAACGTTAAAATGGATTATTGGCACCCGAAACCTTAAATTAGAGTGAATAAACGAAGACTCGGCACACCACTTCTGAAAGGTTGCCGACCCCTGTATTAAATCCTTCTCAAAAGGAAAAATCTACTGTAATTTTTACTGAACATACAAACGGCCGTACTGCGCCAGACCCAATGGTCCACCTGGCTTCCGACAGTGCCCAATGCTTTGGAGGGAATGAACAGAACAGGGAATCATCCAGCGATCCATCCCCTGGCGTCCACTTCCAACTTCTGGTAGTCAGAGTTAGAGACACCCAGATCACGAGGTTGCATCCCAGAGCATCTTGGCTAATAGCCATTGATGGACCTGTCCTCCAGGAACTGGTCTAGTTCTTTTTTGAACCCAGTTAGAGTTTTGGCCTTCACAGCCTAATGAATACACCATAACCCCAAGATCACAACCTAATGAATACACAGCCATAACCCCAAGATTGGTTGACTACCACAAGAATTCAAAAATCATGCGTCGTTATACACCCTCAAGTCATGACATTTAAAAAAAAAAGAAATAAATTATATCAGGTTCTTTTTAGGTGCCTTTTTGTTCCGGAACCTTTAAGGTGCAGGAGGCCCAGATCCACAAAAGTAGGTGTCTAAATACCTGAGTGAGTCTTGGCCTAGCCTCATACTTTTGCTGTCACCTCTACCGAACAATTCAGACACCTCAGGCCATATCTGCATGACAGACTTACGTTAACTCAAGTTCCGTCAGCAAACAGTCACCACAGTGAGTATGTCACTTGTGCGTGTGCCTACTTGGCTCCTTGTGCTGGTGGTGAGTGTCCTCCCCAGGAGCGTTTGTAGTGATGCAGAATATGGCGCATTGTGGGTAGGTATCCCACCGTGCAACTGTCCACTGCACTGTATTTTGGAAAATTTTAGCAACGCATGCCGGGGCCCAAACAGGTTGCACAGGGGTGACGGGGAAGCGTGGGATCAACTTCCCATAATGCAATGTTCACCATCCCATCATTTTATACATCTCCCATCATTTTCACACCTTTTTTCCTAAGTCCCACACACCCTACTCATTGTCTGCCGTCTCTGACAGCAGCACGGAGCCCGCACGGCGCTGCGTTATTGTTACGAGCGTTGTGAGCCCAGGGTACACGATCCTGCAGCATTTGCAGAGCCGCGCGAATAGACGTAGGGGGAGATGACGATTCCGTGCAGAGCACATTGCTGGGGGACACAGTGACCATTAATTGAAGCTTGTGGGTGGCATTCCCGGAGCCGCTGCAGATGGTGGCGCTCCAGTTGTGGGCCCGAGAAACAAGCGCCCACGGGTGAGATCGCATCGGCATGCGGGTTTGGGATGATGAGCGGCAGCTGCAGAGCTTTTGGATGCACAAGGCCACATTCCTGGATCTACAAAAGTTTTTTTTCTCCTGCTGATAATAGCTCACCTTAATTGATGAGTCTGGTTAGAGTTAGTATGGCAACCCCCGTTGTTTCATGTCCTCTGTGTATATATATCTTCCTACTGTATTTTCCACTGCATGCATCCGACAAAGTGGGTTTAAGCCAAGGAAAGCTTATGCCCAAATCAATTTGTTAGTCTCTAAGGTGCCACAAGGACTCCTTGTTCTTAGTCCTGGCTCCGTGTGCCGAACTCACCCCAGCCCTCTAGTGCAGGGACACCAAAATGAGGCCTGCATGGACAGAGGAGAAGGGAGAGTCGCTCGCACTGCGGAGACTTTCAATGCCAGCCTGCTACCAGTCAGGGAAAGCCTCTCAGCTAAATACACGGTGGGCTAGATTTATCATAAGGCGTTGGATATTATATGAGACCATTGCATGTTAAGTGGTCAGCTAATGCCAGTCAAAGGGGCGTTAGTGGGTTACAGACTGTTGTCTCTTGCAACTCTGGGGAAAGGGAATTGGAGCGAGGACCCAGATCCTTCCCCTATCTGATTTTGTAGTGCAGAAGCCAGGAAAGTTCCCCACAACAGCAGGACCATTCCCCCATTTACATAATTAGCATCATCAACAGGATACTGTCTGTAGGCTCCACCCCATTAGTTGACTGGTTGCGTTCTGGTAGCACTGTCCGGGTCTGATTGAGAACCCTACAATGGCTGGAATTGAAAAACGACAGGTCTCCCGTTTGCTGAACTTCAGTGCAAATTATTGGACCAGGCTGGGGCATTACGACAAGCTAGATCTGAGCAGAGAGAAGTTTTATTGTTGGCCAGCGTGGTAACAGACCTCAGCTTGCGCCCTTCCAGCCCCAGGGACCCCCTGAAAAACCAGCCTGGAGCAAAGGGCAGTGCTGAGGATTTCTTCTTTCACTCCCACTGCCATGTGCAGGGATCCTGGGGCGTTTCTGGAAGAGCATTTGGAACCAAATTGGGGACACTAGCCTGTCAGGACAGAGAGCTCAAGTTCAGACTATTTTTAACATTTGTTTAATAATATGATTGAATCCTTCAGACCTAGTGTCACAATCAATAAAATTGTGTCAGCCTTGTAGGTTACCAAGGGTGAAACCAAACAGTGCTTCAAATACAAGAGAGAGTCGATAAATCACTTCTCAGAGTCACTGCGCATAGAGGAATCCGATTGTTACATTCCTTGTGTCCTGGCGCTTTTGTGTGACCATTTCCTTTCCCTCCTTTCGGAGAAAAGTTTTGTTATTTTGCACAAAATCTTTTATTTCCTCAGGAGAGACCCAGGAGTGGGGGCTGCCTCCATCCATGTACCAAACACCCAGAGAAGGTGACAAACACCCTTAAGACAAAGTGATTATAGAATCATAGACTCATAGAATATCAGGGTTGGAAGGGACCTCAGGAGGTCATCTAGTCCAACCCCCTGCTGAAAGCAGGACCAATTCCCAATTAAATCATCCCAGCCAGGGCTTTGTCAAGCCTGACCTTAAAAACCTCTAAGGAAGGAGAATCCACCACCTCCCTAGGTAACCCATTCCAGTGCTTCACCACCCTCCTAGTGAAATAGTGTTTCCTAATATCCAACCTAAACCTCCCCCACTGCAAACTTGAGACCATTGCTCCTTGTTCTGTCATCTGGTACCACTGAGAACAGTCTAAATCCATCCTCTTTGGAACCCCCTTTCAGGTAGTTGAAAGCAGCTATCAAATCCCCCCTCATTCTTCTCTTCTGCAGACTAAACAATCCCAGTTCCCTCAGCCTCTCCTCGTAAGTCATGTGCTCCAGCCCCCTAATCATTTTCGTTGCCCTGTGGGCTTATGCCCACAGACCCCAAGGATTGGAATCAGCAGCAGCAACAAACCCCTCTGTACGCAGCAGGGACCAACACAAATGTTTCCTTGAAAAGGAGCTGTCTCCGCTCAAGTTTGTCATGCTGGTGATTGATCTTCATTTCCCTTCTCTGAGGGGAAGGGTGGGGTGGGTGACCCTTCACCCCGGGATGTAGCAGCTCCCTCCCCATCTTTCAGGCACTCTGGGAATCTCTCTCTGCTCACAGCTGACAGGCTGCCTCCAGCCCACACACCCTGCTCATTAGCTGTGCAGGAGTGAGTCATTTTGTTAGTACATGTGACATGAGGCAGAGATATTCTTGGCAGATGCATTGGTGGTATAGTGGTGAGCATAGCTGCCTTCCAAGCAGTTGACCCGGGTTCGATTCCCGGCCAATGCAGCGTTTGTTTTTTCTTTCTCTGGAAATGGTTTAATTTCAGTCACATTGTGCGATAATCCCATTGTCAACACAATGAGCAGAGAATTTATGTCCCAAATTCCAGCAGGTGATTAAAGACACAGTGGGGTGGGGGTGAGGATGCAAGGAACAGGGCTACAGCCTGAGCTGGAGGAGTCATCCTTGTGTCTAGAGCCCTGCGCAGATACACAATTTGTATCCACAATCTGCAAAAATTGTCCGCAGATTTGCAAGGTTTCACTAATAGCTCCAGTGACGCGGGGCCGTGCCAAACCCCGGACCACCATCCATCCTCCACTTCTCCCCCCGAGACTTCCTGCCCCACCACCTGCTCCGCCCCAGATAGCCGTGGATTTACAGGGCTCTGCGTGTGCCATTTGAGAAAGTCAGAAACCGTGGGAACGTGCATCTGTAGCTCCTTGTCTTCCGTGTTTTAATTTCAGCTGGCGGAGGTGTTTGTATCCTGCTCACGCATGATGGGGAGAAAGTCGAAATATAAACTTTTGTGTCCGTTTCTGGTGCTGCAGAGTCTCTTGTGGTACAGAAATAAGGATGTAAACAAAAGGGAGAGGGGAGTAAAGGGAAAAATAAACCAAAAATTGTCACACAATTAGGTAAACAGAAGATCCTGGTTAAGCCAAGCCCTTCAAAATAATAATAATTAATAATAAAAAGGACGGAGAGAAGAGCTCAGGTATGTTGAGATCCCACTGATAGCTGAACTCAGATTGCTAGAATAAAAGTTCAAACCGTCACACTGTAGCCTATAGGGCTAGTTTAGTCTTTATTATATTTAACAGGAACAGGAGGCACCTACAGGCCTGTATCCTGAAAGACATTAGCTTCAGCAAGTTAGCATACGTGTGGTAGGCCTGTGACTCTTGGCATAGCTACATGGCCTGCAGTCACCCTTAGATTTAGGGGAACTAGGAGTAGTTTGCTCAGTAACAGGAGTTGGAACCTAACAGTACCAGGCAATGGCAGGAATGCTGAAGTGACCCTGGGCTGGGATATTTGAGGATAGAATCGTTGGCAGATGTCAAACCAGCAACTTGCCTGAGCAATAGGTGGTGTGCGTGATAACGAGTTAACTGGCATTAATATGTATTGATAGGTTAATCTATCGGCTAGGTGCACCCCAGTATTGTGAGGGTGAGGAAGTTAGATTTGGACGTGGAAGGCTGGGCACGAGGATGAATATTCGTGGCCGCGCTCAGGCCCTAGAACAGGGCAAACCACCGTGTTGAGGGCGTTTGCTTTGCATCCTCTGACCTTTCAGCTCTGTTGTTAGCTACCATCAATCTTGGGCATTGAGGAACCTGGACCGTTCCTGGCCAGAGACAGGGCTGGTCCTCTGTCTCTCACCACCAGGTCCTCAAGGAGGGGTGTGAATACATAAGTCCCAAGTTCATATGCAAAGAATGACACCACCGATAGCCCCAGTCCTGGATTCTTGCTGTGGTTTGGAGCTTTTCTGTCTCTTTTACTGATTCGAATACAAATCACGATGGCTTGGCTTTGCCCTCAGTGTGAGCATCCTCGCCGTACCCCTGGAGGTTCCCAACGAGATAGCAAACATTCTGGTTTTAGTTCTGTGTAGCCTGGATCCGGGACAAGAACCCTACTACCCTCAGCTCATTAGTCAGGATCAATTGGTGATCAGTGCAAGGTTTAACCATTCAAATGAGTCAGGCATCAAGAAACCTGCTACTGAACGCCTGTGATGAGCAGGATTGAGCTGGGACAACCTCCTGGCTTCAGCCACTGAGTGTTTCTTTGTGATCCCGGTCCCTTTCTCTCCCCTTCCCCTGTATTTCTCGCCTTCACTCTCTCTGCTGTTCCCCTCCTGCTCTCCCTCCCCCTGCACTTTCTCAGGAAATCGCCCCACAGCATTTAGGAAAAGCCAGAGACTCTATAATTTGCACAAGTCAGAGGGGATGTGACCCACTCACCAGGAGAAAATGAGCCTTTACGGGAAACTATTTCACACACCGCACAGTCAACCTGTGGAACTCCTTGCCAGGGGATGTTGTGCAGTTCCAGAACCTAAGGAACGAAAAGCCCCGTGATTCCTCTGTGTGTGCCTGGGCTCTGAAAGGGATTTGGATCCACTCACTTTATGGCCAGTAACATACCCGGACAAAACCATTTCCCTTGTCATCCACTCCCAGCTTCTGGCAGCTAGAGGCTGAGGCCACTCAGAGCATGGGGTTGCATCCCTGCCCGTCAATGGACCTATCTTGTAGGAAATTGTCTAATTGTTTTCTGAACTCAGGTGACGGTAACTTAGGGCTTGTCTACACCATGCAGCTATTAGTGACAAGGCTGTGTCAAAAATTATTAGGGGGCTGGAGCACATGACATATGAGGAGAGGCTGAGGGAACTGGGATTGTTTAGTCTGCAGAAGAGAAGA
>NW_020696151.1:0-5615 GCF_002925995.2 Terrapene triunguis | reverse complement strand
TTATTCCCCACCTGGGATTTTGTCCCTAAGAATCACTGGGGACATTAGGGTTTGTCCTTTTTGTTTTACCTTTTCCTCCATCCCTCCCTCCTTTCTCTTCATCTCTTACTTCTTTTGTCCTTTCCTCTGTTCCCCTCCCACCACCAGGAGGGTTTTGTGTGTGTGTGTGTGTGTGTGTGTGTGTGTGTGTGTGTGTGTGTGGTGGTGGTGGGTGCTCTGCAGCTCCTATTGTGGAAGGTCCACCCAAAAATGTGGGGCTAAAATAGTGCTCGGACAGTGATCACCACCGGTGACCTGGGTTCAATGAAATTTCCCCACCATCTCGATTCCTGGGCTCTATCCTTGCCTCTGGATTTTTTGCTGTCTATTAGAACAGAAGTCAGGACTGGTGGCTTCTCTTTCTGGCTCTGCCACCGCCTTGCTGTGTAGGCCCTTGGGTAGGTCACTTCCCTTCTCTGTACCTCAGGCTCCCCATCTGTGCAATGGGAACAGGGACAATTCTTCAACTAACGAGTTTAGGTCGACTTTAGCAGCGTTAAATCGAATTAAGCCTGGACACGTCCACACGACGAAGCCCTTTCTTTCGACTTAAAGGGCCCTTTAAACTGGTTTCTTTACTCCACCTCCGACGAGGGGATTAGTGCTAAAATCGGCCTTTGCGGGTCGGATTTGGGGTAGTGTGGACGGATTTCGACGTTATTGGCCTCCGGGAGCTATCCCACAGTGCTTCATTGTGACCGCTCTGGACAGCACTCTCAACTCAGATGCACTGACCAGGTAGACAGGAAAAGCCCCTCGAACTTTTGAATTTCATTTCCTGTTTGTCCAGCGTGGAGAGCACAGGTGACCACGCAGAGCTCATCAGCACAGGTAACCATGATGGAGTCCCAGGATCGCAAAAGAGCTCCATCATGGACAGAACGGGAGGTTCGGGATCTGCTCGCCATATGGGGAGACGAATCAGTGCTAGCTGAACTCCGTAGCAGTAAACGAAATGGCAAAATATTTTTTGCCATGAAGGACAGAGGCCATGAAGGACAGAGGCCATAACAGGGACGCACAGCAGTGCCGCGTGAAAATTAAGGAGCTAAGGCAAGCCTACCACAAAGCAAGAGAGGCAAACGGAAGGTCTGGCGCAGAGCCGCAAACATGCTGCTTCTACGCAGAGCTGCATGCCATTCTAGGGGGTGCAGCCACCACTACCCCAACCATATGCTTTGACTCCGTCAATGGAGAAACATGCAACAGGGAAGCGGGTTCGGGGTACATGGAAGATGATGATGATGAAGACAATGAAGATAGCTCACAGCAAGGAAGCGGAGAAACCGGTTTCCCCAAGAGCCGGGATATGTTTATCACCCTGGACCTGGAACCAGTAACCCCCGAACTCACCCAAGGCGTGCTCCCAGACCCTGAGGGCACACAAGGGACCTCTGGTCAGTGTACCTTTGTAAATATTACACATGGTTTAAAAGCAAGCGTGTTTAATGATTAATGATTAATTTGCCCTGGCAATCGCGGCCAGAACAGCTTCTGGAAAAGTCTGTTAACGTGTATGGGGATGGAGCGGAAATCCTCCAGGGACATCTCCAGAAAGCTCTCCTTCATGTACTCCCAAAGCCTTCGCAAAAGGTTTCTGGGGAGGGCTGCCTTATCCCGTCCGCCATGGTAGGACACTTTACCATGCCAGGCCAGTAGCACATAGTCTGGAATCATTGTATAACAAAGCATGGCAGCGTATGGTCCCGGTGTTTGCTGGCATGCAGACAACATCCATTCCTTATCTCTCTTTGTTATCCTCAGAAGAGTGATATCATTCATGGTCACCTGGTTGAAATGGGTTGATTTTATTAAGGGGACATTCAGAGGTGCCCATTCCTGCTCGGCTGAACAGAAATGTTCCCCACTGTTAGCCACGCGGTGGAGGGGAGGGGTGAAGTGATCATCCCAGAGAATTGGGTGTGTGTGGGGGGGGGGGGTAGTTGGGTTTGTGCTGCATGTTAACCCGGAAACCCCAGCCCCTCCTTTTACATTGCAAACCCATTTTAAATGGCCAACCCAATGGGTCCTTGGTATGGGAAATGAGAGCGCTGCTGTTTGAAACCATTCCCACATGTTATGAAGGTTAAAAAAGCCAAAAGACTGTGGCTTACCATGGCTGCCTGCAAGCCGAATTCTGTTGCCTGGCATTGCGTGAGTGATCTCTCACACCAAACTGGCAGGCCCTCAATATAAGAGGAAAAATGCGACCTTGTAATGAAAGCACATGTGCTGTGTAATGTGAACAGCAAAATTTAACGTGAAAGAGTGTACCCATTGTTCTCTAAAATGTGTCTTTTTTAACCACCTCTCCCTTCTCCTCCACCAGCTGCAAATGTTTCTCCTTCGCAGAGGCTAGCAAAGATTAGAAGGAGAAAACGGCGGACTCGGGATGATATGTTCACGGAGCTCCAGATGTCCTCCCACACTGAAAGAGCACAGCAGAATGCGTGGAGACAGTCAATGTCAGAGTGCAAAAAAGCACAATTTGAACGAGAGGAGAGGTGGTGGGATGAATCACGGGCTGAACAGAGCAAGTGGCGGGCTGAAGATGATAGGTGGCATCAGCTTGCAGACAGAAGGCAAGAGTCGATGCTCCGGCTGCTGGAGCATCAACCTGATATGCTCCAGCGTATGGGTGAGCTGCAGGAAAGGCAGCAGGAGCAGAGACCGCCGCTACAGCCCCTGTGTAACCAACAGCCCTCCTCCCCAAGTCCCATTGCCTCCTCACCCAGACGCCCAAGAACACGGTGGGGGGCCTCCGGCCACCCAGTCACTCCACCCCAGATGATTGCCCAAGCATCGGAAGGCTGGCCTTCAATAAGAGTTAAAGTTTTAAAGTTTTAAACTGCAGTGTGTTCTTTTCCTTCTCTCCTCCCCCACCCATCCCGGGCTACCTTGGCAATTATCCCCCTAGTTGTGTGATGAATTAATAAAGAATGCATGAATGAGAAGTAACAATGACATTATTGCCTCTGCAAGCGGTGCTCAAAGGGGGGAGGGGAGGGTGGGGTGGTTGGTTTACAGGGAAGTAGAGTGAACCGGGGAGGGAGGCGGGGGGGGGCGGGGGGCGGAGGGTTCATCAAGGAGAAACAAACAGAAGTTTCACACCGTAGCCTGGCCAGTCACAAAACTGGTTTTCAAAGCTTCTCTGATGCGCACCACGCCCTGCTGTACTCTTCTGACCGCCCTGGTGTCTGGCTGCGCGTAATCAGCGGCCAGGCGATTTGCCTCAACCTCCCACCCTGCCATAAATGTCTCCCCCTTACTCTCACAGATATTGTGGAGCGCACAGCAAGCAGCAATAACAATGGGGATATTGGTTTCGCTGAGGTCTATCCGAGTCAGTAAGCTGCGCCAGCGCGCTTTTAAACGTCCAAATGCACATTCCACCACCATTCGGCACTTGCTCAGCCTATAGTTGAACAGGTCCTGACTCCTGTCCAGGCTGCCTGTGTACGGCTTCATGAGCCATGGCATTAAGGGGTAGGCTGGGTCCCCAAGGATAACGATAGGCATTTCAACATCCCCAACGGTTATTTTCTGGTCCGGGAAGAAAGTCTCTTCCTCCAGCTTTCGAAACAGACCAGAGTGCCTGAAGACGCGAGCATCATGTACCTTTCCTGGCCATCCCACGTTGATGTTGGTGAAATGTCCTTGTGATCCTCCAGGGCTTGCAGCAGCATTGAAAAGTACCCCTTGCGGTTTATGTACTCGGTGGCTTGGTGCTCCGGTGCCAAGATAGGGATATGGGTTCCGTCTATCGCCCCACCACAGTTTGGGAATCCCATTGCAGCAAAGTCATCCACTATGACCTGCACGTTTCCCAGAGTCACTACCCTTGATATCACCAGGTCTTTGATTGCCCTGGCAACTTGGATCACAGCAGCTCCCACAGTAGATTTGCCCACTCCAAATTGATTCCCGACTGACCGGTAGCTGTCTGGCGTTGCAAGCTTCCACAGGGCTATCGCCACTCGCTTCTCAACTGTGAGGGCTGCTCTCATCCTGGTATTCTGGCGCTTCAGGGCAGGGGAAAGCAAGTCACAAAGTTCCATGAAAGTGCCCTTACGCATGCGAAAGTTTTGCAGCCACTGGGAATCGTCCCACACCTGCAACACGATGCGGTCCCACCAGAATCGGCGTTCCACGCCATGAACCTGCCCCAGTAACACCATGATTTGCACATTGCTGGGGGCCCGTACTTTGTGAGAGGTCTATGTCCATGTCAATTTCCTCATCACTCTCGTCGCTGCGCTGCAATCGCCTCCTCGGCTGGTCCTGGTTTTGCTTTGGCATGTCCTGGCTCTGCATATACTCCAGGACAATGCGCGTGGTGTTCATAGTGCTCATAATTGCCACGGTGATCTGAGCGGGCTCCATGATCCCAGTGCTATGGCGTCTGGTCTGAAAAAAGGCACGAAACTGACGGAGGGAGGGAGGGGCGACTGACGACATGGCATACAGGTACAGGGAATTAAAATCAACAGAGGTGGCTGTGCATCAGGGAGAAACACAAACAACTGTCACACAGAATGGCCCCCCCAAAGATTGAACTCAAAACCCTGGGTTTAGCAGGCTGTTGATTTCACGGAGGGAGGGGGAAGCAAATGAATACAGAACAAATCTGGTCCATCTATTTTTTACATCTTAAGCTGGCAGCAGACGGTGCGACATGACTGATAGCCCTCGGCATCTTCTGGGTGCTTGGCAGAAGATACTGTACTACGACTGCTAGCCATCATCGTCAAGACGGTTCAATAGGACTGCCGGCAGGACTGAGTCTCCAGGAGACAAAGCATGTCTGCCCAGGTGCCTCTGATTGAACTGGAATACGACGATGACGGATACCAGTCGTAATACACCATCTACTGCCAAAAGGCAAGGGGCTGCTGCTGTGTAGCAATGCAGCCCCACGTCTGCCGGCACCCAGATGACATATGGTGACGGTGAGCTGACCTGAGCAGGCTCCATGCTTGCCGTGGTATGTTGTCTGCACAGGTAACCCAGGTAAAAAGGCGTGAATCGATTGTCTGCCGTTGCTCTGATGGAGGGGGAGGGGCCTGATGACATGTACCCAGAACCCCCCGCGACACTGTTTTGCATCATCAGGCATTGGGATCTCAACCCAGAATTCCAATGGGCGGCGGAGACTGCGGGAACTGTGGGATAGCTACCCACAATGCAACACTCCGGAAGTCGACGCTAGCCTCAGTACTGTGGACGCGGTCTGCCGACTTCATGCACTTAGAGCATTTTATGTGGGGACTCACACAATCGACTGTATAAAACCGATATCTATAAAAACGGCTTCTATAAATTCGACCTAATTTCGTAGTGTAGACATACCCTGGGCAGTCGAGAGCGTGGGTGAGATAAGGGGTGTTAAAGCCCTTTGTGAAGGAGAGAGGGGAGTTTCACAGTGTTGAGCACCAAGGAATTGTAAACTTTGCTAAAACATCTAGTCTGCAGAAACCAGAAATGGTCGGGGCCACATTGTAACCATTGTCTTTTTTAAAGCCCACTAAGGGATGTGAGTCCCACTCTTTTAGGTACCTGGGGTTCTTTGCCAGGAG
>NW_020696150.1:0-3788 GCF_002925995.2 Terrapene triunguis | reverse complement strand
AAGGTAGCCATCTTACAGCAAAAAAACTTCAGGACCAGACTCCAAAGAGAAACTGCTAAGATCCAGTTCATTTGCAAATTTGACACCATCAGATCAGGATTAAACAAAGACTGTGAATGGCTATCCAACTACAGAAGCAGTTTCTCCTCCCTTGGTGTTCACACCTCAACTGCTAGCAGAGCACCTCACCCTCCCTGATTGAACTAACCTCGTTATCTCCGTACTGATTTATACCTGCCTCTGGAAATTTCCATTACTTGCATCTGATGAAGTGGGCATTCACCCATGAAAGCTTATGCTCCAATACTTCTGTTAGTCTTAAAGGTGCCACAGGACCCTCTGTTGCTTTTTATCTTCAAAGTGATTTATTAACTGATTTTTAAATATTATTATTTATTTGTTGCACTAGCTTACAATCTAAGGATATGTCTACACTACCCGCCGGATCAGGGGGCAGCAATCGATTCAGCGGGGATTGATTTATCACATCTAGTCTAGATGCAATAATCGACCCTCGAGCGCTCTCCCGTCGACTCCTGTATTCCACTACCGCGAAGGGCGCAGGCAGAGTTGACTGGGGAATGGCAGCAGCCGACTCACCACGGTGAGGACACCACAGTAAGTTGATCTAAGTACGTTGACTTCAGCTACGTTATTCACATAGCGGAAGTTGCGTAACTTAGATCGATTTCGCCCCCCCCCAATGTAGACCAGGGCTAATTCTCACAACACTCTCTGAGGTAATAAAATATTATTGTAGAGCTGGAGAAACAGATGCGAACCAGTTAAGGTCACAGTCATGAGGAGCTATGGGTGCTCAGCATTTGTGGAGGCAATGGGTATCTGTTTGGGGGCTCCCAGAAATGGAGGCATCCAAAGTTAATAAAATCTTTTGATTACGTAGGGAGGAAGTATGAATGCTGGGAGCACATGGTTTGCAGAATGGGGCTCAGACCACAAGGCTAGACCTCCATGGTATTGTTTACTCTGTGGCTGGGAGCAAGACTTTCAGCATAGATAGAGAGACTCGTGCTGGTGGGTGTCGAGGTAGCACACTAAAAACAGCAGTATGGACAATGTGGCTCAGGCTCTCAAGCCCACCCGTCCCCCTAACCCTGAGAACCTGAGCTGCAATGTCCACACTGCTATTTTGAGCATGCTAGCTTGAGCCCCACTCCTGTGAGTCTCTCTGCCTGGGCTGGGAGGCTTGCTCCCAGCTGCGGTGTAGACATACCTTATATCTCCCTGCGTGTGCAAACAAAATGCCAAGGGCGCTTCCTCAATCTGTGGCTTCTCCTCCCTATGAGAGGGCAGGCCTTTTTTTTTATGAGCTCTAGGATTCCAAATCGGGGCTGTCATTTTTTTTTGGTCATTCAAAGGAGACATTACAGACACTGAGCTGCACGTTGGCTCAAGAGCTGTTCTGGCAAACTCTGGCTGGATGTTGGGAACTCAGTCTGGGATTGCTTCCTTCTGAAGAGTGTACAGAAAATGAACGTACCCAAAAGAAAAAATGGTGAGAGCCAAAGTCCTAAGATGTATTTATTGATTGATTTATGTAAAATGGAACATGGTAGCCGATTTGAAATCTTAGAGCTCGGGGAGGGGGGGAGAAAGGAGGAAGGAAAGGCCTGCCCCATCAAAAGGAGGAGAGGCCACAGAGTCAGGAAGCAACTGATCACGAGGAACAACAAATGATAACAAAGAAAGGGGAATGCAGGTCATCATTTGAGAATGAAGGGAACAGATGGAGACACAGAGCAGAGAACCCTGGACTGCAATCACTGCTCTGCGACGGAGTCGGTGGGTGCTGCCCAGAGGAACTCTGTCTAAGTATGTGAAACAAGCAGGGACCTAAAGTAGGCCCCACAGTTGCAGAGAACCCCCCATCGAGCTTTCTGCTCCTGGGCTAATCTATAGTCATCTTGCCCAGTGCCTCAAGGAGGTTGACAGGATGGTACCATGGCTTTGCTGGGTAGTGGACAAGGAGTGCATAAAGGAAAAGATGTAGGGAAAAGTGCAGCCAGAACCCAAGCAGGAGGAGCTAGAAGAGGGGTTGCAGCCTAGTGCTCTGGAGGGAGACGTGTGCTAGGGTCTTCCTCTTGCCACAGAAGGAGCTGGCATGGTGGACATCCATGAACCACACCAGCCATATGCTCATGCTCACAGCTCCATGCAGGTGCCACCCACTAATAACCCCAGCAGGCCAAGGGATCAGAGTTTGGAAGGTGGCAGCCTGAGAGCCCAGAAGACTCAAGCCTTCTGTTGTGTAGCACAGGCAGGAGCTATGTGTGCCTCCCATGCACCAACCTGCCACTCACACTTACCCTGCAGGGACTGAGCAGTGATTATTTGGCCCTGTCATTTACAGCCCTGATTATTGTCATGCACAGACCCAATCACTAGGATGCTGAACTGAAACCACCAGCTAATTTCACAGAGGCCAGAGCCCGGCCATGGGATGGCAGTTATGGCCAGGAGGGAATCTTTGTGAGGATCCCTTCTGGGAGTTCCTTCCCAATCTTTCCACTGAGAGGAGGGGTTCACCCTCCATGGAAGAAGTCATGGGGATGACCCCATATCTGGTATATCCCAGTGGATCCCTGGAGACCAGGACCATACCAGCTCTGAGCCTCAGCATGGTACGGCATGAAACCCCAGCCCCCTTCCACAAGGGAAATCTGGGAGCAGAGAGTCCTCTCTGTACACAGATCTTGGGTTGTAAGGGGTGATAATCTTTGGTAATTACCAGCCTGGATAGGATTCAAGGTGTGACCTAGAGGTGAAAGGCTTCATGTCCCATTTCTAACTCCCTGAGCCATCCGGATCCCCAGAGGCATAACACTGTCCTTCAAAGAAGCTCTCAGCACATATAGGAGGCTTGATCTGATCTCAGACATTTGCTGTTAATGAACACACACTTAAAATGGCTTGTACTACTGATTTTAAAGCTACTGTACATGCTCAGTGTACAGCACCATCATACTGAGGGTGAAATTTACCTCCATGCAGAGGGCTAGCATGTGTAAGTTAGGGTTTAAGTGGGACTGAAGTGTTGCCCATGCTTTGTACTGCATAAAAGGAGGGTTGTTTTCTCCTCTGAGTGAAAAAATGTGCAAATAAATATTGATTTTGAAAGAAATTATATAGTTTATGCACAAACAGCTTACAGCTTGGACTCAGCCCTGTTAATATAATAAGCAGATGTTGGTGCTTTATTAAACTTACAAATAAGATGAAAATCACAATAATGAGCATTACTAGTGCAGCCAATTTTTCTTTGGCAGACCTCCAGCAGGAAATATTCTTGTGTCAACTTCAATTCTTTCCTTTGGTATTGCACAGACTCAGACAATGTATTTGTTTGATTCATTTACATATGCCCAAATCTGTATTTCATTGTTTCAGAGCATAAAATAGTTGTTCTGTTATAAATCATAACAAACAATCTATAAATCTGAACAGTAAAACGGATGTAGCCAAGTACTGAAGGAGACTGTAACACAGAAAGGAAACAGAGTTATGTATAAAATAGAGCTTATTATTTGAATGATTTGTATGAAGACAAGGTGCTAACAATGTCTCATATTTTAAAAGTGAAGATTTTTCCGTAACACTGAATTGCTGTAATTAAAAAAAAAAGCAAACATTTTGCTTTATAACGGCAACAAAGCTAATGTGTGGTAACATGGAGGGAACTAAGGGCCAGGAAAACACCAATTTTATTTCCTAAAAACCAGGGCATTGTTCCAATACTCTATCAGCATCCTTAAAAGGAGTAAAAAGCA
>NW_020696149.1:0-8625 GCF_002925995.2 Terrapene triunguis | reverse complement strand
TAATTTATATAAAAAGTTGTATTTATTCATATCCTTCACACACATGCATACTGTATACCTGTTAGAGATTTCCATGTAATAAATTAAGCCATGTGCTAAATTGTGGGATCAAGTAGTAGAACCTCTGTAAATATCCTTATACAAGTACTATCTTAGAAATATCTCAAGAAGAGTACATAAAGTGGAAGTTAAATCCTAGTGAGGAAAATAGGAGCATAAACTGTCTTTAAAAAAGAAAAAATTAGGAAGGCCAAAAAAGAATATGAAGAACAGCTAACCAAAGACTCAAAGTAATAGCAAAAATTTTTTTTAAGTACATCAGAAGCAGGAAGCCTGCTAAATAACCAGTGGGGCCACTGGATGATCAAGATTTTTAAAGGGGCACTCAAGGACGATAAGGGCCATTGCGGAGAAACTAAACGAATTCTTTGCATTGGTCTTCATGAATGAAGATGTGAGGGAGATTCCCAAACCTGAGCCATTCTTTTTAGGTGTTAAATCTGACGAACTGTCCCAGATTGAGATGTCATTAGAGGAGGTTTTGGAACAAACTGATAAATTAAACAGTAATATGTCACCAGGACCAGATGGTATTCTCCCAAGAGTTCTGAAGGAACTCAAATGTGAAATTGCAGAACTACGAACTGTGGTTTGCAACCTATCATTTAAATCACCTTCTGTACCAGATGACTGGAGGCTAGCTAATATGACACCAATTTTTATAAAGGAATCCAGAGGTGATCCTGGAAATTACAGGCCAGTAAGCTTGACTTCCGTACCAGGCAAACTGATTGAAACTATAGTAAAGAACATAATTGTCAAACACCTAGATGAACATAATTTGTTGAGGAAGAGTCAACATGGTTTTTGTAAAGGGAAATAATGCCTCACCAATCTACTAGACTTCTCTGAGGGGGTCAACAAGCATGTGGACAAGGGGGATCCAGTGGATATAATGTACTTAGATTTTCAGAAAGCCTTTGACAAGGTCCCTCACCAAAGGCTTTTAAGCAAAGTAAGCAGTCATAACACAAGAACTAGGGTTTACCAAATGAAATTAATAGGCAGCAGGTTTAAAACAAAAGAAAGGAAGTATTTCTCCACACAATGCACAGTCAATCTGTGGAACTCTTTGCCAGAGGATGTTGTGAAGGCCAAGACTATAACAGGGTTCAAAAAAGAACTAGATAAATTCCTGGAGGATAGGTCCAGCAATGGCTATTAGCTAGGATGGGCAGGGATGGTGACCCTATCCTCTGATTGCCAGAAGCTGGAAATGGGCAACAGGGGATGGATCACTTGATGATTACCTGTTCTGTTCATTCCCTCTGAGGCACCTGGCACTGTCCACTGTTGGAAGATAGGATACTGGGCTAGAAGGACCTTTGGTCTTCCCCAGTATGGCCGTTCTTATGTTCTTATGTGAATTTGTAGTGTTGCTCTGTGCTGTTAAGCATTTGCCACGCTACACCTTGGAGATGGTTGCGTTTCAATGGTGGATGAAGCAATTGGTGTCTCGATCTGTCAGTCTAGATATAGTCTTTCATATATGAAATAAACTTGTGAAGCCCTTTGAGATCCCTTTTTGTTTATAAAGCATTCTTTAAACCAAGATATTAGCTCTGAGTAATGTTGTTGTTTGTTCAGAGCACTAGGCCTTTCAGGAGGTGCCATTCAAGTCTGACATTACACTGGAAGTTCCATCACTATCTAACAAATGAGTTAATTGTATCTGAAGTTGGTTTGTACCGATTTTATTTATTGGCTGGCAATGTTCTGTAATGCTTCTAATGGATAGTATTAATGAGGGATCTAAAAACATTTCCAGACTCTATTATTTCTGAGAATACAAGTCTCTCGGGTCAGATGTATTCAATTTAGAATACAATTTCCTTGTAAAACAAAATGCATAAGATGTGACTAGAATCATGTGTAAATCAATGAGGCAGTATATATTAGGAAGCATGGGGAGCTAGCTATTCCACTCTAGGGTAATTCATTTACCAATCTAAACCATGGAATGAACAAACATTGTTTCCAGTGTTCACATGGAAAAATAACTTTATATAAAGCCTCTTAAAATGTCCTGAGGGGCAACATACGTGGAGTGGAAGCTTTGTCGTCCTTTGAATGTGAACTGCAGAGGAATGAGCTAGCCCCTTTAGAATAGAATAGAGCTCCTCACCTGGGCGCTGATTCTGTAACTTACAACCTGCAGGTAGCCTGCTATCAATCCAGAGGAGCTCCATGTGGGAGCAGCAATCCATGCATCCATTGTGAATTGCAGGATTGGGGCCTTGGACTATGAAAGTCACACTCTCTCTTCTTTCCCGTGTGGACTGTCAACCACAAACTGGCCACTTATTGAGCATACCTTGAAAGATTTAATTGATTAAACCGAGTCCAGTTACTACATGAGTAGGAAGGGAGAAGGGAAGAAAGATTTTTTTTTTTTTAGAAACACCAGTGATGAATTTGTCTAGCTCCACTGAAATCATTGAAGTTGCCCCAAAGTTGGATGTAATGTAGTGCCATTCAGTTATGAAGTGACTGGCATCATCATATATTTTGTAGTCTCAGTGAACTAATAATTTATTAATGGACTATTTCATAACATAGGCAAGCTATAGACTAACATGTTGCTGGAATTCAAGCAAAGAAATGTTTGGCCAATGTACCAATGTAGAATTTTAACAAACAATATTTTCTTTATTTTGGTATGAAATTGTTGGATAAATACAACATCACATGATAACCTATGCTGTGTGTTGGCATTAGGCCAGGCTGCAGTCCTGATATCCTTATCACAGCTCAAATCATAAATTGCTCTTTCTCACTGTGATGAAGTGGGAATGGTCTTAATGTTTTCTCTGAATACTGTGTGGGTGCCTCAGTTTCCCCTATGCATTTCTTAAGTATCTAGGGGGTGGAATAAGGGTGTGCGATTGTTGCAGAGCCCTAGAGGGCAGGGGTGTGCAAGGGTCTGCACAGAGAATGGCCGACACCCTGTCTCCTGGCCACCTACAGTGGTTACATTTCTCTGTATGGGGCTATTTTATACCAGAACTCCTCAGATTCAAATGCTATTTTGCAATATTGTTTTTCTATATCCTCTCCAGTGGGTAAACATTGCAGACTTTAAAATTATATGAATCCGGTTGGGCTTTAATTGTTAAGATATTCTTAAATGTTCTGCCAGGGCCTTTCACTGGAAAGGCATTCTGTTGTCCCAGCGGACTTGAATTCAAGGTCTTTGTTGACCTGGATTTGTGAGTGTTTGCGGGAGACAAGGCCCTGCACCCCCAGCTTCCTGCGATTTACCATGACTTTTAGCCAGCCGGTAAAACAGAAGGTTTATTTAGACGACAGGAACACAGTCCAAGACAGGTCTTGCAGGTACAGACA
Source organism: Terrapene triunguis (assembly GCF_002925995.2). Classification (NCBI taxonomy): domain Eukaryota; kingdom Metazoa; phylum Chordata; order Testudines; family Emydidae; genus Terrapene; species Terrapene triunguis. The sequence goes on along the minus strand of NW_020696149.1, from coordinate 5,220 downwards.
ACAGGACCGCCTCAGTCAGGTTCATCTTGGGGGGCCAGAGGAGGCCAGGAGGTCTGTTTGGCCTCCCCTCCATTTTCCCAGCCAGCTCCAAAACTAAAACTTTCCAGCCCCTCCTCTCCCTTTGTCTTTTTTCTGGGCAGGAGGTCACCTGATCTCTTTGTTCTCCAACACCTTCAGTTGGCACTGTAGGTGCATCGGTCCTAGGATCTAGAGAGTAGAGCAACTTCTCATTTCTTGTGACACCTACATTCTGACTCTGGCTCTGCAGCAGACTCATAGTATGATGTTGGACAAGTCATGTAGCTATAGTTTTAAAGAGAGACAATGAAGTTTTTTCTGACCAGTGCTGCTTTGTACAGTTTTCAGATTAAAGGTACAGCTTGTTTTCTAACCTGAATTTGTTAGATCAGATATAACCTTTTTCTTTTCTAAGGGCCTGATTCTGCTACTCTGACTCATGCTGAGTAGTACTTTTCTCCTCAGTAGCAGAGGTGACAGAATGAAGTTTTCAATCCATAATTGTATTGACTGCAGAAAGTTAATAGCAAACTGCATAAAAGCACATAACAGGATTGGAACCTGATATCCTTGAAATGAAAAGCAGATTCCTTAAACCAGATTATCAGAATCTCTAAATTTGCATTTGCAAGTTTTGTGCCAGCAAGAATCAGGCTTTATGGTCACAAATGGCTTCTGAAGGCACAAACTAAGGCGTTTGATATTATGTGCTTGCATTTTTGGGGGGGAGGGGGGATGCTGCTGGTTTGGTGTGCAAAATTACAGGCACCGAGGCAGAGTCTGTCTTTTGGCCCCATGACAATTTAGCCCTTGATCTGCTATGTTACCCAATTTAGATTTCCAAGTTGTGGGAATTTTGAGGTATTTTAGCCATTGGAGCTGTTATGTATTTTTCCTAGAGAGACCAGGTGGATGAGGTAATATCTTCTATTGGACCAACTTCTGTTAGTGAGAGAGACAAGCTTTTGAGCTACCCAGAGCTCTCTTTCAGGTCTGGGGAAAATGTACTCCGTGTCGCAGCTAAATACAAGGTGGAACAGATTGGTTAGCATAAGTAGTTAGTACATATTCTAATAAGGGACCATTCAAGGTGTAGTGGCCAGTTAATACCCCTGTAGTCATAGGCCAAAAGCAGGGGTTGGTGGGTTACAGATTGTTGTAATAAGCCATAAATCCAGTGTCTTTATTAAGATCATGATTTTTGGTGTCTAGCAGAGTTATGAATTTAAGCTCCCAGGCTCATCTTTTGAAAGTGTTGTGCAAGTTTCCTCTGAGGATGAGGACTGATAGGTCAGCTATAGAATGATTGCTTTGTGAAGAGTGTTCACCCACAGGTGATGGGGTGTTTTTGTCTTTTATCATTTTCCTGTGTAAGATCACTCGATAGGGGAGTGATTGTCTGGTTTACCCACATAGTTGCTATTGGGGCATTTAGTGCACTGTATGAGGTATGCCACATGTTGTGATAGGCATGTGTAGGATCCATGTATCTTGAAGGGTGTGTTGCGGGTGGGGGTATTGATCATAGTAGCAGTGGAGATATTCCTGCAGATTTTTGATCTGTTCTGGCAAGGTCTGGTGCCGCTTTGAGTTGGTGTATCCTGGTCTGTGGGCCAGGAAAGATTTATTTCAGGATGAGGTCCCCAACAAGTATGGGTGGTTGTTTGATGATACCTCATATGGGTCCAGTGTGGGGTGGTAAGTGACAACTTTCCTGAAACCCCCCCACTCCTCTGGCCTTCAAACATCCCCCCCAACTTCTCCAAGCTCATCACCAGACGCTTGAAATATAAGAAATTAAATAAGGACTTTACGCTCTTTTTGGGGCAGGAACAGTCCTTTAGCTCTGTCTGGGGTCGTGGCCCATGACTGGGGCACCTATGTGCAGCCACAATAGACATTATAATAATGGATTTAAGGGGTAGAATCCTGGCTCTGTTGAAGTCATTGGGAGTTTTTTTTCCATTGACTTTCATGGCACTAGATTTCACCCACAGACTTTCAGCTTCAGAACTCTCTTCCTTACACAGAGATTTGCACGCGCTAGAAGCACAGCGCAGTTTGATGTTTGATTGTCTGGTATGAGGACACAGCATGCTGTATTGTAGAGTGCCAATCATGTTGACTTCAATCTGACAAAGTCAGTGGGTCTGATTCTGACATTTTTGTTATGCTTTTTATATCTGTGTAATTTCAATGGTGTTTCTCCTGATTTAAATCCATTTGAGAGGAGAGTTGGCTTAATAAAAGGATTTATGTTACCTGGTGTGACTGAGAGCAGAATTTTGCCCTGTAGTGTTTGAAATCCATTTCCAAAAATATAGTTGAACATCTCCCCTGTTCCCACCCTCAGCAGCTCTACCAGCCTGTATTTTTTTTTTTTTTAAATTTAGCCTGTTTTCCAGGTCATCAGTTTGAGTTTTCAAGGCATCATGTAGTTCTTGGTAATCTCAGCTAAAATTGTATCATTACAATTGGATTTCTCCCCCCCCCCCCCGCCCTTTCTCGCTTCCTGTGAATCAAAACATCCAGCTTCTTTTCCATGAAAGTCACTCTGGCCTGAACTGTGTTTAATGTTTCACTAATGTCAGTATGTTTCTCTTATTAAGAAGGAAGTCTTGAAACTAATAATTTTACCTTCTCTGGACTGGAGTTTGAATTACATTACTGAGCTCTTCCTAGCAGGTGGGAGACTAATTTCTCCTGTTTGAAAATATATAAAGTGTACTATAAATTGCAAATATTATATGAACAGAGTGCGTTACAGACATCGATTAATTTTCAGATCATTCCTATCAGGTAGATAGGTGTTAATCCCATTTGCACATAATTAAACCAAGTTTCGGAGATTAAGTGACTTGCCCACAGAACATGGAGAAACTAATTTTAGCTCTGCTATTTACTACACAGGAGAATCACAGCACTATGGTCATGCCACTAGATCTTGTATCCTCCCTGCTACATAACCCTAATCTACTGAATCTATACAGTCTTCATATTAGTGCTTTGTGGCTTACTCTTTTGAATTCTGTAGTATATTTCCATTAGATTCTCAATCACCTTTATATCATTCAGCAACTTTGAAACTGTTGTACTTGTCAATTCTTCACTGTAGTCTCTAATATTGTGCATACTTGTTACTAGGAAGCCATAAACATCTGAAATAAGCAATAACTATTTTACCCTCCATTATTGCATATATGAAAACAATGTAATGTGTGTTGCGTACCTCACAATAGCCAGTATCCATTCTCCATCTAGATTAATTTGTAAATGGGACAGACTTGCCTTTTGGCTCAGAAATTCTGATACCTTCTCTAATGCAGGTTTTGATTCAGTCATCTGTGATCACAGACTTTGAGTGAGGTCATAGCACTTGTGTTATCAGCTGTTTTGAACAAGATGCTTCTGATTAGAGGGGGAAACTCAGTGAGAGACCATGAAGATGAGGCATCACAGAGAGTGCAAAGGTTGGGCTGGCAACAAAATTGGGAGATCTCTGGCATCAACCACTTGGATCCTGTGGCTGCTTATGCCAACACTTTCTAAATTTGGACTGAAAGTAAGGTGCAGATTTTTAAGAATGAGGGTAAATAACCATTGGAACAATTTGCTAAAGTTTGTGGTGGATTGCCCATCTCTGGCTATCTTTAAAATCAAGATTGGATGTTTTTTCTAAAGGAGATGCTCTAGTTCAAACAGGATTTATTTCTGGAAAGTCCCGTGTGTTATGCAGGAGGTCAGACTAGATGATCACAGTGGTTCCTCCTGGCCTTATCTCTAAATCTATGAATAGTCTGTATTGTCTTCTTGGTAGCCCTTTGCTTTACGACTACTGAAAAATGCAAACCTTTGCAATTACAGTAAACCTGAACTTATAAATCAGTGTGACTTTATCTGCCTAAAAATATCATCCTTTGCTATAAGTGTAACCTATTACATTGTTGCTTTGGCTGTCTGCGTGTTACACTTCTAAATACATACTCCAATTATTTATATAATATATATATATCTTCGATGAGTAGAAATGAATCTGAACTATGGGGATTCAAAATTTGGATTGAACTTCTAAAATTCAGGGAAGTTCACATGCAAGGTTTTTGGTTTGATCCATTAGAGAAAGATCTGCATGTTGTGAAATTAGGATCCATGTTTGGATATGGAATTCAACTTTCAAATTCAAGGTGTTTGGGTCTTTGGTTTGCTTTAAGGCCCATCTTAACAAATAAATCTCTATCTACGTGAACAAATCTAGTTCCACACTTAATCTGTGGACTTGATTCTGATTTTACACTGGTTTTACACCTCAATAATTGCTGACTTCAAAGGAGTTACTCTGGTTTACATAAATGTAACTGAGAGCAGAATCAAGCCCTTTAATATTAGTCTTAGCATGTTTGTCTCTGAAAATACTGCTGAGGTTAAACACACACATAACTTTTTTGTTTTCATCTTTCCATGATAACACACCTTGCCTTTGACTCCTACTAGGATTCTTCCATGTGCAGAAGTTGACTTTGTTTTTCTCATGATGTATTCCTCTGGATTGCTTTAAAAATCTCTTACTGTAATGATGGCATATTTCATTGCGCGTCTGTCACAGCTTTGGAGCCAAACCATGTTTTCTTTCTAATAGTGATTCAATCGCATATAAGGCATCATACACATTCAGCTGCCCTTCAGTTGTGGTAGAATGTACGTCATATTACTCTTCGGGGGTTTTTGTAATTAAATTATTGTATCACTTGCACTCTTTTACTCCTACACACTTCTGCAAAATGGTTCCTATGGTGACATGTTTTTCCATGTCTTTCCATATGCCTTGCATTGCCCTCTGTCATCTTACTCTCCGCTGTGAAGGTATCTTGGCATCCCATCTTCATTGTTCTTATAGTAAGTAGCTTCCTTTTGGTTCCAGGCTAAAACTCCTCATTGGCTTTTTTTGTGTATAAACTTGTATTGTACAACTATTTTTAGTATCCTTTTTAGACTTTTTTTTAACAGATCTTACTCAAAATCATAGGTCAGAATTTTTATGAATTCATATTCGGTTCTTGTTGCTCTGCATATATTTATGCGACTCTATAGAAGGAGATGATGCTCATGTGGTAACCAGGCCCAGATGAACTGATGTGCACTCAATGCACTTGTACAGGCACCCATCTCAAAGGGGCCTCTTGACCACCAGAAACCCCTCTCCAC
>NW_020696148.1:0-6227 GCF_002925995.2 Terrapene triunguis | reverse complement strand
TCTGTATCCACAAAAAGAACAGGAGTACTTGTGGCACCTTAGAGACTAACAAATTTATGTTCAAACATAATTAATAGTAACAAGGGGGAAGGAATACAAGACAAAACGTTGTTTCCCTATTTTGGCTTGTGCCCTTTCTCCTTGTTCAGAGGTGGATTAGGGGTTTGTGGGGCCCTGGGACAGAGCAAGTGGGAGGCCCCACCCCATCTGCCTGCAGTCCTCCCCCTCTCCGGTGCCTCTGCCAGGGAGTGGGGTTAGGGCATGGGGGCACCCATTTTTCCAGGGGCTCCCCAATTAGCTGGGGCCCCTGGGCATGGGCCCCAGAGGCTAATCCATCACTGTCTTTATTACTATTAACACTAATTATGTTAAGTATCTGGTCCTCATTAGCTTTTTTGGTGAAGACTGAAGCAAAATAGACTGGCAAAAGAGCAAAACATGAAGTGTATGTAAGGATGTACTGGACGAAGTGATCACTGAACCACCTAATGGCCATAGCAAAACAAACCTAACAACTGAATCAAAACAAAAAATGGAAGTTGGATGAAAACTAATCACTTGTGCATCCAGTCTCTCTTTGACCTCTGCACATTGTCTCAGACTTTGCCCATCCATTTCCTAGGTGAGAACATTAAGAGGCAGCAAAAAACAAACGAACAACAAAACAGTAACTGTGTCAATGACTACAGGATGTTACAGTAGGGGCAGACTGCTGCCTTGGGCAACAGAACCCCCTAGAGCCGGTCCTATCTGCAACAGCACAAATACTGCAAGCAATATATTAACATTTTAATCTCAGCGAGTGGGGGTGGGGAGTTTAAGGAACAAACAAGTTTTTAGAACCTTGAGGACATTTGTCACCAAGCCGAGTAACAAAAGATTTCCTGTGAGGGACTACTCTGCGTGCCAGGGGGAAAAAGGAGTTTGCTGAATGGGTTTTCATTCTCACCTAAGAAATTGATCCTGTCTGGTCCAGCAAAAAGAAACAAATTTCTTCACCACTCTGCCCAGACAGCAGGGAAAAGGCTTCTATCAGCCAATATCCAAAATAAACCAAGATCAGGTTTCTTCAAACCCAGTTACATAGGGCAGGCATTAGAGACAAGACACCCTTCTGCCATTCTTAGATCTCCTGATTTCCTCCAGGCTACTGATTTACATCCCCCATCTGCTTAATCATGTGCCTGCTGCCAATTAGACTTGTTAACATTGCCCCAAGGAACACCTGTTGTAATTTCTGGGGTATGGGAGTCCAAAACCTCAGGAGACTGCTGTCCTCTATAATCTCAGCAGTATCTTGAAGGGGCCTGGCTGCCTGAAACAGGATTTTACTGTTCTCCCCCCGCCCCCCCCCCCTTTTTTTTTATGGGAGAAGAAAAATCACCTTTTTATTTTATTTGCAATATGAAAAACACCTTGGATCTCTAGACTTCATCAACAGTAGACACAGCAAGGCTTAATATAAACAGCCTAAATAGGGTCATAGATTTAAAGGCCAGAAGGGATTATTATGATCAACTAATCTGACCTCCTGCATACCACAGGCCAGAGAATTTCACCTAGTGATTCTTGTAGCAAGCCCATATCTTGTAACTGAGCTAGATCATCGTTTTTTAGAAAGATACCCTACAGTGAAACTGGGTAAATGTGTGGGTACCCCTACGTGTGTGTGTTTTGTTAGTGACTGCATGAGAGTTTGGGTGGGTGTTGCTAGGCAGATATATTGTAGGGTTTCTCCACCACCTCATCACAGTTCTTTTTTAAAGTTTGTTTGGTAATCAGGTAATACTTCTGAAGTGTCTGGGGTGGTATGTATTAGGGGGTTTACATTTAGTCAATATCTACCTCACAAATGGAAACATTATACTGGCATCTATAAAGTAAGCAGACTGCCTTAACATTTCATGGATGACTCCTCTATCTGCTGACCGATGGTCACCATTTCAAAGGACTCATTGCACACCAGTGAGGAAAATGTCTGCATCCTCCTCTGTCCTTTATGTTCTCCACACATACACTATTTTATGCTTGTATAGAGTGACATAAGCAATTTGGAAAATATAATCCTTCGGTGGAGTTATTTATACAGAATGAGTTCAAAATTATATTTGTTTGAAAGAAAGAATAAATACCTCCTAACTTTAGAGAAGTTCTCACTAAAATTTGAATTTCATGGCAGCCTGTTATAATGATAGGAAACAAACAGAAGTCTCCGATATAAACTCTGCCAAACTTTCACATTCAGTTCTGGATCTAAACTTTGCAGTTCAGGTTTATCGCTCTGATGTCTGTAATTAAAAAGAGGTGTTACAGTGTTAGAAAATGAGAAAAAAACAATTACACCAATTCTTTGTTTCATAAATATGACCTGCTCTGCCTGACTGTATGCAAGTGGATGTCCCCATTAATTCCCTTCATTACATTCTTTAGTGTCACAATTAATAATGATACTAAAGGCTGAGTTGAATAAAATTCTGGGCATGTTGAATCATAGCTATGTAGGGGTGGAAGTCACCTTGAGAGTCAGCAAGTCTAGCCCCCTGTGCTGAGGCAAGACCAAGTAAATCTAGACCAGTGATACTCAGACTTCAGTGGTTCAGGAGCCAAACTAGCGATCAACATTACCCAAAAGAGCCACAGTAGTGTGAATTCATTTGATTCATTTACTATATAGTCATATTTAAACAGTATGACATAGGAAATATTTAGTTTATATTATTCTCACAGCATGTATTATTATTTTATCAACTATAATTGGTTAATAACCTAGTAGAAGCATCCTGATTGGTTAATAACTTAAATTGGTTAATAATTAAATCACAGGGTGTTTTAATATGGGCTGCAAAGAGCCACAAGAGACACATTAAAAAGCCACATGCAGCTCGAGAACCACAGTCAGAGTATCACTGATGTAGACCATCCCTGAAAGCTGTTTGTCCAACCTGTTCTTAACCTCCACTGGTAGGGATTCCTGATGCTGAACTACCCTTACAATCTAATCTAAACATTAACTAAAATCTCTATCAGATGATAGAAAATCACTCAAGATAGTTAAGCCCAAAGCAGACTGAGACAAATTGGAGGAGTGATCTGAAATCAACAAGATTAAATTCGATAAAGACAAATGCAAAGTACTACACCTAGGAAGGAAAAATTAGATAGCCAGTTATTATCAATTTTGTATCTAGGTTAGTATTGCTGAAAAGGAACTGGGGGTTGTTGTAGATTGTTTAATAATTTGTTCCAGTATCTTTGCAGGTATCAAAGTTACATTGACTGGTCTATAATTCTCTGGGTTGTTTTTGTTTCCCCTTTTAAGATGGGTAATATGTGTGCCCTTTTCCAGTTCTCTGGGACCTCTACTGTACTCCATGAGTTCTCAGAAATAATTGCTAACTGTTCTGAGACTTCTTCAGCGAAGTACCCAAGGATGAATTTTATCAGGTGCTGCTGACTTGACTGCATCTCATTTATCTAAATTTTCTTTAACCAGTTCTTAACCAATTGTGGCCTGCATTCTTCCCCCCCCCCTTGCTATTATGTTGGAATAATACATTCTTTTTTTAAGAGAGAACTTATGGTCAGACTTAAATTATAATAGTCCAATTTTATCACAAGTTATGTGGGGGAGGACCTGGCATTTTGGCCTTGGAGAGCCTTTTGTCAATTATTTTTGAGAGATCAAGGTCACAAAAAACACTTTGTAAATCCACAGTGGTATTATTAGGCCATATGTATGTCAAAAGATTTTGTTCTATTAGTTTTCTCGGGGCGGGGAGGATTATTTTTTTTTTCCCCACTGATTCTGTCTGGGTGTATAATTGTGTATATTATCACACACAAGTCTATCTATGTTAAATATTTAAAATATACACTGCCATCTTCTGGACCACCACTTTTTGAAAATATTTGCTAAAGAACTCTTATAAACCATTATTGATTGTGCACTTTGAAAATTATTTTTATTGTTTAGATTTTTTGCAAAATTCATTTTTGTGCAGGCTCTTCGATTTGACAAATGGCATATACCACCTTGGGTAGGGGAGAGAGAGAAATGACATTATTTTCAGAGAAAGCAATCAAACAAACAAAATTTTTGCTCTTTGCATTTTTTCCATCAGAATGTGTCCTTCCATGACTGTAGCCTCCAGTCATTTTTGTAAAACTTCAATAAAAGTACTTATTAGCGTATGCTAACATTTTCAAACATGGATTAGGAGTTTAAACATGGATGTAAGAGCCTAACTATCAGTGGCCTGATTTCCAGAAGTGCTGAGCGCCTGCAGCTCCTGTTGACTTTAGATGGTGTTGTGTCTGCTCAGCACTTCTAAATATCAGGCTCAGACATGTTTGAGTTTGGGCACCCAAAATCGGTGGCTATTTTGTAACTTGCCCAAAGTCACACCAGGAAGAAAAAGCATGGAGAGAAACAGAACCCAGATCTCATAAAGCCCCAACCCTAGCAATAAAATGCTTTCTCTTTTACAGCAATTTTAACTTGCCCACGCTATCTATGTATATTTCATATGACTCCATTTTGCCTTGGATACATCCATGCAATCACTGATGTCATTTCATATTGCATGCATATCTGAGGGTAGAACAATGCACGCTGCATAACTATAGGTGTCCCTCCTATAAATGTTACCTGACACTTTCCATTAAATTTAACCATTTGGGCTGAAATTTTTCATGCCCTTGTGTCTTCCACAGGCTGATTTTAAGTTTCAGCTAAAACAGTTCTGCTGCTTCTCAGAATAAGATTAAGGGAAAATGTTAATTTAGATGCAAAAGCCAAGAGTGGAGAGGCAGGGGCAGGATCTGGCGTGGGGGGAGAGAGATGGGAGGGGTTAGGAGTAGAAGGAGGGAGCTGGGGGCAGGAACTGGGGAAGGATTAGGATCTAAACTGGAGGAGGACAATGACAGGAGTTGGGGAGGGGAGTATAGGAGCAGAAGGGGACAGGGAGAGGCTGGACCAGGGCAGAAGTGTGTGTGTATATATAATTATAGAGAACAATCCTCTAAAGAACGTGGAATAAATCCATTATTCCTGAGTCTCAACATTCCTTTGCTGCCTAGCAAATATCTGTGAACCCCACTGGCAAAGTGTGTGTCTATCCCCCTCTAGCAGCAGAACCACAGAGCCTTCTACTGCTACCAGTTTCTCTGTTAGCTTAAATGGTGGAAGACTGTGCCGTATATCTAAAGATCCCTACCCTACCAATGACCCATGTGGGTATCACTATGATTACATAAGATTAAATTTTTGTTTCGATTCTTAAAAACATATGAAATAACATCCAAAACACAATGTTAAAAGAATGTTAAGGTTGAAAAGTCAAATCCTGTGGGGAAAAATAGCATGTGATCATGTAATTAAAGACTGTATCTACCTATACTCATGCAACATACTTGAAGTCAATAGGGGTTTCATGGATGTAAATGAGTAGAACATGACTCTGGAGTTGGTCCAGTTAACACATATACACAGGAGTAACTTCACTCACCCAAGTATCACAATGAATTCTATGGACCTGCTTAATGAATAAGCTTACATGAGTAAGTATTTGCATGGCTGGGTCCTATTTATACTATGTCATGCTCTCTTCTTAGTTTGTTTTCTTGTCAAAAGCTCTTTTCACTCATTTTTGCTCACTAACTGAATGCCATGTTGCTTTACCACTTGCATTCAAAATGCAAATTAAACCATCACTGACTTCACTAGCAAACTTGGCCCACAGACTCTCATAGGAGATCCACCTATTTTCAGCAGAGTTTAACCTCCACCTTTAAAAGCAGTGTTGTTCCAGTCTTATATGCACCAATTTCCAGGGATTTTAACATTCTGCTTAATAGTGGTTCTTGCCTATTGTACGTCAAAAGAGGCTTCATTAGCAATATTAGTTTAACCTTCATTCCAACCAGTAATAATGTACAAAGCTAACATGAGACAAATAAGTTGAATATTTGTTTCAACCGGGCTTATTTTATAGTAAAAATCTTTTATTGTGAGAGTGAATCTCCTTTTACCTTGCAGTTAGCTAGTGTTTTGTCTTCTTTTTGACAAAGACATGTTAAATGTAACTGCTTAGCTGCTGAATATATGTGATATAACAAACGTGGAAAGATACAGGAAATCAGACTGGGAGTTGATGAGAGTGCAAAGAACTGCAGGGAATTAATTAAACTCTTAGATACACTGTAAGCTTTTTTTTTTTTTTTTTTTT
>NW_020696147.1:0-9034 GCF_002925995.2 Terrapene triunguis | reverse complement strand
GAACTACCGGGTAAGTGTAGACATACCCTTAGTCTATACTTAGTTATACAAGAATAAATCTCAGTGATTTCATAGAAGTAAATAAAGTAAATACAATCTAGAACAAGTTTAATTGTCCATGATTATTCTGTCCACTTGAATAATTTTATAAGAACATAAGAACAGCCATACTGGGTGATATAAAAAGTCCATCTAGCCCAGTATCCTGTCTTCTGTCAGTGACCAATGCCAGGTGCCCCAGATGGAATGAACAGAATAGGTCATCGTCAAGCAATCCATCCCATGTTGCCCATTCCCAGCTTCTGGCAAACAGAGGCTAGGGACACCATCCCTGCCCATCGTGGCTAATAGCCATTGATGGACCTATCCTCCATGAATTTATCTAGTTCTTTTTTTGAACCCTGTTATAGTCTTGGCCTTCACAACATCCTGTGGCAAAGAGTTTCACAGGTTGACTGTTCATTGTCTGAAGAAATAATTCCTTTTGTTTGTTTTAAACCTGCTGCCTATTCATTTCATTTGGTGGCCCCTGGTTCTTGTGTTATGCTATATGATATAAAATAAAGTTTATCCCAAACACTCAAAGGTGCCTGGATGGGAAGAAAACAGCTTGTTTTGCACAAAAGCTTGAAAAATAAAACCCAACTGGGTAAATGTTTGGGGGATTTTGGCCTTATCTTGGTCTCTGCATGTGCATGTCATGTGTTGGTTTGGGAGCTGGTTGTAGAGTTGCACTTCCTCTAATCTCTCCAGATCTGTTGTTCCTGCTGCATCCACACTATCCTGAAGGAATTGGCTGATGTGCACTTAGCATTCACAAATGCTAATGCTGCAGCGTTTATATAATCAGAGAGTTCGCAAGAGCTGTTGGCTGGAATATGCTGAAGGCTGCTCCCAATTTTGGAATAACACATTTCCAGTGAGGAGAATTGTTACAGTTGCATACAGGAACTTCTAAAAATAAAAATAACTAAACTGAAAGTGGGAACTAAGCCATGCCTGGGGAGCCTCTTCTCTCTACATTTAAAATATTGTGGCTCATCTTTCCTCTTTGAGAATAATCTGACAAGATAGTAACCTAAAAAGGAGAAAAAATAATTCTTCACCATCGTGGTTTTCAGAGCGAAGATGCAGGGAACATGAGTGATTTGTTTGTCCATCAGCAAGTCTAATAGGGTATATGAATAAAACTATACCTTAATTTTGTCTGCAAATGTCCCAGTTAAATGCCTTCCACGGGGAAATGTATCTCTGAGTGTTTTGCATTAAGCAGTACCATTGATTCTTGAGTGTGTCACATGACCTTGACCAGTCCCTCCCATGCGTGGGCATATTGTCCAGTGACAGAGAAAACACTGTGGGAGATTTTTCATCATGTTGCTTTTTTTGGTCTGGATAATCCTGTGCATTCTGAATTTCCATTTTATCTTAAGGTACAGAACCAAAAATATACAGGAGACTCTTTATAAATGGCCAAAAAGACATTTGTTTTTCTTTTCAGTTGTTTCTTGAAAACTGAAATTTGGTTCCTTAGCATTTGTTTCCTCTATTGTGCATGCATGCATGCAAGTTTGTTTGACAAAGGATTGCTCACAAGCTCTAGGATATATGCGCTGATTTGTTATTGTGGCATTGCTCAGAAAGGGTGAGTTTTGTTGTAGGCATTGCTAGTATGCTTAAGAAAATAAAGCATTAAAGCATTTATTGTTTTGTGTGGTAAAAGACTTGAAGACTCAAAAAATTACACTGATCTTGAAGAAAGGTTTTTAAAAAATAGGTCAATTTTTCCCCCCACCAATTGTTCCTGTAGGTAACTATCTATGTTATCTCCCTATTTTCTTTAGTGACTTCTTGCAGCTAACTGCAGTATTCCAAATTGATGTGCTATCTTATGTCTGCTTGGTTGCTCTTTAAAGAAAAGGCTACTTTTGCATGACTCTAAATTGCACTGAAAAGCAATTCCTCTCCATAAATCCTTAAAACATTTCAAGTTGAGTATCAGTCTTCCCTCTTTCTCCCTTTTGCCTCTATTTTCCCATATGGAAAATCCCTGTAGTGTTTAATAGAAAATAATAGCCACCCTATAGAATTTAATAGGGAATCATATCTGTGCTGTAGAATTCTGTAGTATGGCTAAAAACTTACAGGATTTAATAGAGAATCACACTCATCCTACAGGTTTGTTAAGAGTAACTTTATAGAATCCTACTAAATTGATATTGTTTTATCCCTATTAAATTCCATAGTACTTTTCCATAAGAGCTATTATGGCTGATAGGACACTGTGCCTCTGTTTCAAGAAAACTACTCTCTTTAGCCAAAGATTAGATGGTCTCCTGCTATTAAGGCACTTCTCTTAAAATAAAATAATTTAAAAAGCCAGTGCCGTAGAATGCTCTTCATCTGTGTAGATTTAAGAGAGTACTGAAACATGCCGGGAGGCATTGGCCCTGGTTCCTAGAAAAAAAATACCAGACCAGGAGAGAAACATCGTCATTTCACAAACTGCATTAAATTAAGAAAAAAAGCAAAACATTTAAGTATCTGATAGAATTATACTTATGAGTTTTGCGAGCTTCAGTCCCGTTACAGGGGTCCACGTCACAAAATAATGTGGCGCCCTAGTTGGCAGACTCATTAAAGTTGGACTGAATAGGTCATGGAGTTTCGTCCTCCCTATAAGTAGTTCCTGTAGAACAAGAAGTTTGCCCTTTGAAAAGAATAGTAGGAGGAAGGCTGCTTCTGTGAATGCTATATTTGTTTGAAAGATAAACTAGGGAGTTTAGCTCTCCAGTGCTATCAATTCAGCACCTTTCACAAGCATAAAATTAACTGGATCTTTTAAGAGAGGCAATGGTGGCAACAACACAAAATAAATAAATAAAGCCAACAGTTCAGCAACACTGTTTGGCTGTAATAGCACCTGATATGCCATTTAAATGGACAAGGTGTGCCACTTAACCATTATTTTGAGACATTGAAATGGATTCCCTGGCAATTATCCCAATAAATTCAGTAGGTGCTGTTTATTCTGGGATTTTACTGTATTTGGAAACATAATTGTTCAAATATATAATCCTATTGAGCACTGCAACAAAAACTGCCAGCGAAAATAAGAGAAGCCTTGACCCCAAAGTTATGCATGGAATTAAACTTGCACCTTTTAAAATAAAAATGAAAACATGCTGAATTCTTTGCTGACTATGCCTTTTCTGAAACCAGCTGCTCTGCAGATGTTTATTTTGCTTTATTTTTCGTTTGGCTGCTTTCCTCTCCTTTTTATTATTAAATGCATTTTCATGCATGCTCTAATGTCTGCTGTTAACCCACTTCTCAGCCCAGAGACGGACTCGACCATGCGGACGAATCTCCTTCTCCTTCAACATCTCTCCACTCATCCCTAAGTCTAAAACTCTCTTTTCTGTTGGCTCTTCTTCCAGTGATGAGGAGGAGGAGGTGGATAGTAAGTAATCATTTTACATGAACTGCAGCCATTATGGGTGGAGGTAAAGGGAAGGTATTTCTGCTTTTTAGACCTGGCTGTTTTAGCTTGTGAGCATTAAGCTAATCTTTCCATTGCATGATGCCTAATAGCTTCACCTTCGCCGTTGTGTCTAAATGCTTCAGTAACAGCATAATGAAAGGATTGTAATCCAAAGTTTTTAATATTCCAACATCTTGACTTCTCAGCTAATTAGTTTTTGATGTGTTCACAATATTCTTCCTTTCTGACGCATCAAGGAGGCTGGAAAAGGTTGATTGTATCAGGTCAGTAAGTGTGTTGTATCTACTGCTATGGGAATGCGAAATATTGTTGTTGGTCTTTTAAAAAAAAAGATTATATTGTGGATATTCCAGCACGCTGGGAATATCAGTAGAGATGGGACCCCAAACCATGTGTGTGGATCTGAATGCTCATAAACTGCACTGGCGAGAGTTTGTCCACTATGGGCATTTGCAGTCTGAGCATTGATTCGGATTAGAATTTCACAGCTGCCCCGCTCTCTGGTGAGTTAAAAGCACACATCTGAGCCAAACGCTTAAATTTCGGGAGCTCAAAATCTGGGTCCAGATTTTTTGAGGCCACGCCTGTAGTGTTTTTCCCTCCAGGACAAAGATGTTCATGCAATGATTTGGGGTTTTGGTTGGTTGATTGGGTTTTTTGTTATGGCTTACCCCTCTCATTGTAGTAAAAGAGACTTCTTCCCAGCCAGACTTTAAAAAAAAAAAAAAAAAAAAAAAAAGTCATCCTGCCAGAAGGCAGAGTGACCATTTAAAATCAGAATAGCCCAGACTGTCTTGTGTTCTTTCCCTCAACCATCCCGTTATGACCAGTGAGCTTTAAAACTTGAGTTTATTACTTCCCCAGAACATAAAAATGTTCCATAAGCTGGGGGCTCATCACTTGGAAATGAGAGAGGAGGAGAAAGACCTGGTTATATTAATCATCTGTAGGATGACTATGAGCTACCAATGTAATGCAATCACAGAAAAAACAAATGCGATCCCGGGATGTATCAAGTGAGATATTTCCTGTAGAGATAGGGAAGCATTAATGCCATTGTAAAAGGCACTGATATGTCCTCATCTACAATACTATGTACAGTTCTGGTCACCCTCTTGAAGAAATATGAGGTCAATCTGGAAGAAATATGAGTTCAAACTAGCAGAAAAGGGCTACTAGGATGATCAGGGGAATGGAGAGTTGATCTTACAAGACAAGACTAAAAAGAGCTTGGCTGGCTTAGCCTATCAAAACAAAGGCTGAGAGGGGATACAGTTGCTCTCTCTAAATACATTGGGGGTAAACATCAAAGTGAGATAGGAGCTATTGCAATGTTGGTACAAGAACAAATGGGTATAAATTGACCATGAATAAATTTAGCTGGAAATAAGGTGGTTTCTAACCATCATAGAAGTGAGGTTTTGGAACAATAGGAGTACAGGGGGCAAACTACCACACTGCTTGGAAGATGGAACTTGACACCTTTATAATCTGATTATATGATGGAGTTGCCCGCGATAACAGGAGACTGGACTCAGTGACCCAAGAGGGCCTATGTTCTGTGCTCCTACTTCGCTGGGTGTTTGTTGTAATCCCTCTCATTCAAACAGTTCTGTGATGGCTTTATATAAAGGTTGCTTTAGCCACAGGTATTTTTAGATACAATAACCCTAGACTTGTATTTTTTCCACCTCTCCAGGGCTCATATCTGAAAGAGGAGATGGATGCGTTTAGTTTCAGATCAAGTGTGCATTTTAATTACCTTCCGCCAATATCTCTACACATCCTTTGGAATGACACGATCATATATTTAGATTGCCTTTTTTGGGGGGGGGGGGACGAGTTGCAGATTTCAGATGGGTAAATTATTACTTGACAAGCTGGTCTGTACATTTTACGGAAAGTTTAGTCGGTTGTGAGCAGGCTTTTGGAATTCTTTGGCCCCCTTAAGTTTAATTACTAGCTGTCCTAGGGCGCTGCAAGCTGTTTTCTGTCATTCAGGCATTCTCATTGGAATATGCCAATCCTGCAGCTTCTCCCTGTATCAGGAAACTTATGAATTATTTTAAGTCCATCTACCATGTGAAATTATTGTTGATGGTGAAGCTCAGAAGGTTCAGATGTTCAGATAAGCACCCAAAAGTTTGGCTGCTTATCCAGACTCATTGGAGTTGCACAGTGGGGCTGCAAATCTCAGAAGAACAGGCTTTTTCAGGTGCTATCCAGTCAGGGCACTGATGAGATTTTCTTGCTGTTGCCCAGCACTTCCGCTTTTGGTTCCAGGCAGAGCCAGGAAGCACCGGGGTAGAAGGAATACAGAAAGTATTGAGAGAGGAAAATCTCTCTGTCCATCCCTCTGTCTGTTTTTATGGCGAATATAACAGGTATCTGAATGCTGTCATATAGTCCTTTTTGAAAACTTTTAGTTTTAGGTTTAGTAAAAAGCAGTTTAGTTCAGAATTTGGGTTGGTTCTTATTTTGTCTGGGTTCGTTTGCACACCACTATCAATGATTCTCTCTGTTCAAGGTAAAGTATTGTCTCACAATACAGGATGAACAGCAACTGCATAGTTGAAATGCCATGCAGCTCAGGAATTCTCAGAGATGCTGAAAACTGGATCATGAACAACAAATTATTGCAGCTCTTGATTAAATATTGCTTCATCCCACTTATTCTGGTGACGGTATAGGATGGTAAAATACTTCATAGGTTTTATATGGAGTGTTTAAATTCAGTCAAGCAAGATGATGGTTAAATATATAGAGAGGCGAGTGAGCGAGCAAAGAGGTTTAACCTGCGTTGACGAGTAGATTGAAGTTGATGTGAAGAGCAGAATCCACTATGAAGTTCACCATGGACAACAGTTTGAGCCTTTAAATTACTTGTTCAGTGCTTAGATACTCAGGTAATAGGTACTATTCAAAAACCGGAGATAGATAGTAAATGGTATGGAGTTGATTGAATTAATATCATTGCACTATGTGATGGATTTGAGACAGATCACTTGCTAGACTAAAGGCTCCACAGAGGACATACAAAAAGGGTCTCCTAAACCAAGACTAGGTGACCAGGTTAGGCCACTATTTAATTCATGAATATCCAAGAATGAAAGGTTAAAAAAATAGCCTTTTCTCATGCTATTGTAGGAACTGTAGTCAGTAATCGAGACTGTATTTATTTATTTTAGAAGTGGGGATGGGACGATCCTGAAGAAATGTGGTGTTTTAATAAATTTTATAGCTTCTGGGTACTGATCTGCCCTTTGCTTCGGATGCCAAGTGCTAAGTTCGTTTGCATTAGCTCTTAGCTCTAACTTCTGTTAACAGAGTTTGAAACCAAAGTACCATTGTTCTTGTGGCAATTACAAAATCCTAATAATAAGACCAGCTATGTTGCTTGCTGTCATTATAGCATGTTTGAAAATACTTTAAAGGGGTCCTTTAGAGTTCCTGGAGGAAGGATCAAGCATCTTTCTCCATCTGAAATGATTTATTTGGATTTTTTTAGCGCTCCCAGATACTAAGCAGCTACTCAATAACATCTAGCATTAGCTAGATAATCTGCTCCAAGCAGACTGTGTAAGCAGGTTTCTTGGTGAACAAGAGGAATTTGTGTCACTGGAGGACTTCAGTAGCATGTTGTACATCGTTTTTTCCTAGAGCACAATTCTGGGTGATTAAGCTCTGCCTCTGAAGACATTTCAATGGAAAAATTAATAAGGCTTCTCTTGTTTCCCTTATCCTTTTATTACATGCTTAAGGGTTGTGAGGGGGAAATGAGCTATAATTTTATCAACTAGAATTCTGTTTTATACATGAAATAAGGACGTATTTTACAATAGATTCATTCTGATGGAGTATAAATAAAAGCGCTGAGGCAAAGTCTCTCATTTTCACCTATTATAATTAAATTAGCCGTTTGGAATTATGCACCCTTAATGTACCAGTGAAGATCATAGATTCACATCCTTTGCCTTACAGCTGGTGAATGATAAAACTACTAAGCAACCCACCTCTTTTTCCACCTCTGTCACTAACTTGGAATCCCATGGGCTGTGGTGAACATTCTTTCCCCTGGGCACATGAAGAAACATATCTGAGCCCTTAACTTCTAAACAGTCCCCTCTTTTTCATAAACTACCTGAATCCAGGAACTATGTTTTTAGCACTACTGTGGGCAAGACTTCGCAGTCTAACATTTTTGTTTAATCTTTTCCAGGCACACGATCGTTCAACAGCACCAGTAGTTCATTGTCTCAGAGGTACAGTACTGTGATGGTCTGATCTTTTCTCTGTTGAAATGGCCAAAATATAGATCTGATTGTTTTTTTAGAGGTATTGAGCACTCCTAGCCTCTCTTGACTTCAGTGGGATCTGCAAGTGCTCAGACCCTCTGAGAACCAAGCCAATATTTCTGTACATTGAAGAACAGTTTAGAATCATAAAAGATTTCTTAAAATTGCCACACTGGGAATGAAGACGGGTCCATCCATCAGCTGTCTTTTCCTGAACAGTAGTTAATTCTGGATGTTTAATGTTTATTCACAAATAATAAAAGTTTAGAATATTATTATTTTATTATTAATCAACATAAATTTACACAAGACCCAAATATTATTCCCACGTTTTCCCTTTCCCTTTGTCTATTTTTTTTATGATTGCAGAGATTCTCATGTTTTTTAGATATTCTTTGTTCATCCTTGCATGGCTGTAAGCAGAGATCCTCTGTTCTGACTGGATGCTTGCTTTAATAGTTTCTTTCTGCATGGGGGCACGATAGCATTTGTGGCATCATGGGAGCTGGGTCTTTGATCACTGCTTCATACTTTGTGCTACTTCTCCTGACAGTTCTGGCTTGTCTGACTTGCCCAGAAGACTCTTGAGCACCTTTTATTGTTGTTTTCCTCTCCCTTTGGTTTCTTCAGCTGACTGTTTCACTTTTGTATTCTGGCATGTCTTGGAAAGATTGTGTATTTTATGTGGAATATGACTCTTTTATGTACATCCCTACAGTGTTTCCTTTCCTTTTGGGATGGGGGAGTGGAGGAGTGTTGGGGGGAGGAGGTATTTTAGTTTTCCCCTTTGGAACTTAATTCTTACAGTGCATGCTGGGGATTTGGACAGGAAATGGTGCATGTTTTTATAGGATTCGGTGCCTCCTACTTCCCTAACGTAATAAAAATGCTCCTATTTATTTGTGCTGTGGTAGCATCTAGGAGCCACAGTGATGGACCCAAGACCCCATTGAGCTAGGCATTGTACGGATAGAACAAAAAGATGGTCCCTGCCCCACAGAGCTTACAATGTAACAGCCTTATAAAAGGCTCTTTAGTGCACAGCAGTGTGTTATCTTCTGAAATCTCTGACCTATCTTCTTATTTGCTGAGCACCAGGACAATCGTTTTATCCACTGCCACCGCCACAATATGGCTTCTCTTTTGGCTTTGCACCCCATTTCACCAGCCCCTTCTGAAATTATTGATAGCTCAAAGTTTGACATGAAATGAACGTCTAGACCAGGGGTCGGCA
>NW_020696146.1:0-14225 GCF_002925995.2 Terrapene triunguis | reverse complement strand
TGGGTTTTAGCCCACGAAAGCTTATGCTCAAATAAATGTGTTAGTCTCTAAGGTGCCACAAGTACTCCTAGTCTGTATCCGCAAAAAGAACATGGTTACCACTCTGAAACCTGTATACAACTATATTTCAGAATGTTTTGAAGATTAAAAAAAAGGAAAAGAAAAGTGTTGTTTACCTAAAAAAACTGCAAACTTAATTTTTTGCACTGATTTTTCACTTAATTTTTTTTTTCTAATCAGCCCTGATAAATTCCTGGGAAACTTTAAACAAGATAAAAACTGAAAATGAAGGGTCTTGTGTATTCAGTACATCTAGTTATTGACCAACACATTTTTTGCCTTTCGCTGCTGAAAAGACTCTATACTAGAGACTGGTTTTTCCATGTCTACTTGTCCTGGTGAATATCTTATTGCTATTGACCAATGAAAAATGCTTCCAAAGAGCAAAGCTTTTTGCCTTTGGAATCAACCAGGTGGTATAAAACAGCAGGTCTATTAAAAAAGCAATCGTTGGGGAGATTGCCTGCAAAATATTAAATCCACCTCACTCAGGGTCAGAACTGCAACTAATGTAAATCAGTATAATATCAGTGAAGTCAGTAGAGCGATGCTGATTGAGGAACTGGCCCTTTGTGCACAAGTTGAACACTGCTGAATTACCAGGTTACTCAGTATACTATAGAAAAAGTGTGAACGTTGCCAACAAAGTGCGGTTAAATGTAAGCTTGTTTGGCGAGTATTGTTGTCTCCTTCTTTGATTATGGTTATGAGAGAGCATTTTTATTTAAAAGATGAATGTGTATCGATTTTTCCAGCCTATTAGTCCTCCCTTCTGTGAATATGCGCAATCCTGATAAGCAGGCTAAGGAATCCAGTGGTTGTGGGAGCCCTTTGTTAAGCTTCTGGGAACATATTGCTGCTACCAAGAACAGTCTTGAGGTTTTATTTCTTAAAGAGACACTGTCAACCTGAAAATCACACTTCTGTCTGATGTTTTACTTGCTATTGTTACAAGTAACACCTTATGTTTTATAAAACGCTAACAGACTAGAGGAAAAACAAATCTCATTTTAGTTGTCCATTTGCCAGCACTTTGTGTATAGTTCTGCTTCCCCTGTTGTTTTTCGTGGTCCTTTCACACAGCAACAGAGGAGGGAAATGTTTTTTAAAATAGGACAAATTGGTTGTGAAGCCACAAAAATTCAGACAGGCTCAGAGACAGACATTGTAGTTGAAACTTTTTTTAGCGCTTTTAAAAACTGACTAGATTTAAACTGACAATGTCCCTTTAAGATTGATTTGCTTGTATGAGACCCATCTCATTGTGACAGCAAACTATTCTAGCATATTTAATGGAAACAATAAATCTGGGGAAGTTCATACATTTTATGCCATCCTTATCAGGGAGTTTGTTATGAAGAAGCAAGTAAAGCATCCCGAAGAATTCCCCAGGGTGTAATATGCTGATGACTGAGTGAACCAACTTTGTAAACCATTTAAAAGGGCCATCACTTCAACTTTACAGCTAGCAGTGGCGAATGTACTAAGTCATAAATGTTAATGGCGCAGCCGGAGCTAATAAATGACAATATATAAAATGAGGTGACAAAAAAAAAAACCCAAAGCTATGTCTGCTGCTTCCTTTGTATAAAATCTAGGATAGATTAATACAGATACAAAATTTCTCCTGTTCAGTCCCTAAAATTGTCTTCTGAAGTAGCATAATGTTTCCAGGACAGCATCCCCAGTCACTTCTAAAGGTGAATTTATCTCTATCTGAAAACAGAAATGAGTGTGTATCTTGCTCTTATATTGTGTCCATCACGGCTTTCCGTTGCTGGTGCATTTTAAAAGCTGCAGTCAAGGAATATGAAAATCCTGCATTTTGTATTTGATAGGATTCTCCTGCAGTATTCCCTCTTGATTCCTTCAGGTTGAATAGCATGCTTAACAGTGCCTGTGAGTAAAGATAGGTAGGGAGCTATGATTTTAAAAAATGGTGGCCAAGGATCCTGACTGATACAAATGACCTCACTTGGGCTGGCATGCTAACCTCAGCCTCGAGGGCCTGATCCAAACCCTGTTGAAATCAATTGGAGCCTCCCCGTCGACTTCTTTGGGCTTTGATTCTGGGCCTGAAGCAGAAACTGACTCAAAGAAACATCTTTATAATCAAGATTAAAATGTTAAACCCGGATCTTGCGGTCCTCATGAATGCAAATCCCAGTGGCTATGACAAAAGCTATACGAATTCAAGGGCTCCAGGATCAGGCTCTAATTTCTTATTACTGCTGAAAGTACACAATGCATCAGGTTTGTCCCAACACTGAAAGCAACTTCACTTGCCACTGAGCAGCAGCTCCTATAGATCTGGTTTTGGGGAAGTTTAGTCAGAACTTTACCACTAGAGGGCACTAATCACCTTCGTTACTTTAGCTCTGCAAAACTTTGAAAAAGAGGGAAAATATTCTCCCTTCAAAAGTTCGTTTATAACAGGATTCAAAAAGATCTAGATACATTCATGGAGGATAGCTCCATCAATGGCTAATAGCCAGGATCGGCTGAGGTGGTGTCCCTAGCCTCTATTTGCCAGAAGCTGGGAATGGGCGACAGGGGATGGATCAGTTGATGATTACCTGTTCTGTTCATTCCCTCTGAAGCACCTGGCATTGACCACTGTCAGAAGACAGGATACTGGGCTTGATGGACCTTTGGTCTGACCCAGTATGGCCGTTCTCATGTTCTTACTAGAGTTACTGTAAAGCACTGTATTGCAAGGATCCAGTTTTTGATTGACAGTATATACTATGCATGCATCCTAGCAAATATTCTGTAATTCCAAACTGTAGTTCTATTGTTGTGTTGCTTGTTATTTAGATCCGAAAGGCAGTTCAAATATGCTAGCACTAACATATGCCCACTTATGCATCTAGTGGTTCCATGTCTCTTAGGTTTGGTTGGGATGTTCCTGTGATCCTGAGAAATTCGGAAGAAATCGAATCCAGCATAAGAGTATCCAAAAAGCAGATGAGACAAGTGAAGAATCCTTTTGGCCTGGAAATTCCGCATCCTGCTGCAGTTTCCATAACAAGTCAGTGGATTTTTTTTCTGTTCGGTTTTATTCAGTGCCCTTTCCCCACCTATCGCTCCCAGCCCTTACTTTCATTGCCATAACGTGTTTCCTTACACAGTCGCCATAGAAATAGCTATATTGGTGCAGCTTACCAAAACGTTGTGGGTTTTAAAGTGGCACTGTCAATAGTGTGAGGCTCAAAAATTAGATTTTTTTTGAGTGATATAAATTTTATTAATAAAACCTGCTCTAGTGCCAAATATTTTCAGTGATAAAAACAATTGGAGATGATAAAATACTGGACACAACTTCATTCATTGTGAAATCCATCCCATCCACTTACAATCTAAAGAACTGGGCCCCATGCGGGTGAATTGCAGCGAGGCAGGGGATTTGTGCCCTTCTGCACCAATTGGGAACAGTGAGCTCAGCTGATGAGCAGTTTATGGGCTGGTATAGGAGCCCCTTCATGCCCCTTGGACAAAGTGTTGGGGCAGCTGGATCTATATAAATGCAATGCCAGGTCTCAGCCCCACCCCCTTACTCCTAATCTCCTCCTGTATGCCTGTCCACACCAGCCAAAGAAGAAAGATATTTGGATGTGCTTGTGATGTAAACCCAAGTGGCGGCTTGCAGTGTGTTTGGGTTTTTTTAAGTCCTGCTTTGTTCAAACATCCAGTCCATTCCAGAGCCGCCGCAGAATTCCGGAGATCCTCTCCCAGCCTGTGTCAGAGTCGGGCAGCAAACCTGTAAAACCTTCCTGTATGCAAATAAAAAGCGCAGGAGCTCAAGTGTCTTCATCCCTTTTCCCACAAAGAGTCTTGGCATTACGGGGCCGGAATTTCCAGAAGCACCGACATCTCCCATTCAGGCACCAGAATAATTGATCAGTGTTTCAAAACAGCTCAGCATATTGGGTGTTGGATGCTTCTCTAAATCTGACCATATTTGCTCCTTAAGTGGGGGCTGAGCTCTGAAAATCTGTCCCAAGCTGTGGGTGCTGAGTTCTTGAAAGTCTGGCCTACACTTCTTTTTAAAATCTGTCCCTAATGGCTAAGTAGTGCTGTCTCCTGCACTGATAACAAGTGGGGAAAGAAACATGGCACATAGTTTCATCCCCACTGTGCACACGCAATAGGGCCTGATTCTTCCATAGAGCACAGGAGCATGCTAGGATGTGGGTCTAGTTAAATATCATTTTCCAAACGGCATAGTCTTTGGGGTAGGAGTCATACTCAGCTCCCTAAGAGAGCTAGTACATATAATGCTGTCAGCAGTAAACCTTACCCTGCATGAGGTGCCCATGGAGCAGCAAAAGGCACCTCATGGCCTTCCCCTTTTGAGTGCTCTAAATTAAAAAAAAAAAATCTGGGTACTGGCATTGCTTTCCCTCTGCTGCCTTTAAGGAATTACGGCTGGTAAATTCAGGATTCCTGTATACTGGTGAGCTGATGAAGCTTGCATTGTGTAGGATGCATTTTCTTTTCATGCCCTTCTATGTTGTTCTCTAAGGGGGTATAACACTGACACCTGATTGTCTGGAAGACTGTATCCTTACATGCTACTGGGGATGCAGTGTTCAAAAACTACACGAAGCTTTGCAGAAACACGTCTATTGCTTCAGAATAAAGACTCCGCAGGCACTAGAAGACGCTCTCTACGGCGAATACATCTATCGACAGCAGTATTTGTATCCTTTTATTTAAAAAAAAATATTTTGACAAACGATGCTAATTTTCTGGCACGCTGAGAATTGAGCCTCATGAGCAGTCTGCAGTTTTTGGCACCGTGTATTTATGAATGAATAAGATTGAGAATACTCTTAGTGCAAGTGCCACATTTGTCTTCAATTGCAGTGACATTGATTGTTTTCCTTTACACAAATAAAGCATTAAAAAAACTGACAAGGAAGAAAAATACTGTCAGTTGCCAGAAGATGCTCAAATTGCAGGCTTTGGCCGAGTGCCTAGATCTCGTTACCCACTGGTAGCTTTGTTGACTTTAGCTGACGAAGAAGACAGAGAAATATACGACATTGTGAGTAATTTTAGAATGTATGGCAGGGCACTGTACTGATGTGTTTGGATGCTTCAGAACATACAGTAGGATTGAGTAGAAAGACTGGCTTGCTCTTCTCGTGTTGGCTGAAAACAGAATGTAGGCCTCACCTCTGCACCAATGATGGCTCCCTAAACAGAGGAACCTGATGCTCCTGCTGTGCATGGGGTAGGGATGAATGTATGTGTGGACCAGTCAGGAAGTGCTCACAACACAGAGCTCATATCCGTGAAGGTCTTTGTGTGCTAGCACATTGAAGTAGGGCATGAGGGCTAAAGAAGTGTCAGGCCCAGGTATCAACCACTGCAAATCCTTCTTTCCCCTACCATATGGAGTGTTGTGGAGCCTTTGATTTGGTTTAGCCTTTGTAACTTCTGTGGGTCAAGAAGAGGGATTCACCCCAGTACCTGGCAGAACTATTTGGACTGATCTCTGGGGAGAGGATTAGGACTGTAAGAATTGCCACATCAGATCAGACCCGTTGTTCATCTTGTCCAGTATCCTGTCCTTGACAATGGCAACACTGGATGTTGCAGAGATAGTTGTGAAAATCCCACAGTAGACGGATACTCAGTAATCTACTCCCCATGAAAACCTTCTCCTAATTCCTAATAGTTAGAGATTAGCTTAAATGCTGAAGCAAGAGGTTTAATATCCCTTTCAAAACTTTTTTTTTTCCACAGAGGAATTGATTCTAGGTCCTGAATGTCCAATGTGGAATATGTGTATTTATCCAGTGTCTTTCTGAGTTTAAATGTTATATTTTGTTCCAGTAGCTTTAGGTGCATGAACACTAATGTATATCGAGGCATAGACATTTGAAGGCAAACTCCCCAATACGCTTGACCTTCTCTACATACTAATATAGAAATCAATCATGGCTAAAATAATACCCAGGAAAACTTACATATTACCTTTTCCAACTATTCCTAACCCTCAGCTTCCTGCTACCCCACCATAAAGGCCTCAACAGAAGAATGTATCCAGCTCCTCCCCCAGTCAGTACATCCAAGTATGCTTATAATTCAATTTAGTTTAATAAAGGTAAAATGTAGATTTAACAAACTTGAAAGAAGGTTTCTTAAATTAACATGAGAAAGCTGGATTGTTTAACATGACATTTTTTGCACCACTTACCAGGGGAGAAACCCACTTTATTTTCCTTTTTTTTTTTTTCTTTTGTAGAAGTTTTTCTTCCCGATCCTTGTCATTGTCAAACACCCTTCAATTGGCCAAAGCAGCAGAAGCAGAATCCACTTGTACATTAAAAGCAGAAACAGATTCTAGACTTTTTCATGGTCCAAATGGAAGGATTGAATGTAACTTTGATGCAAAACTTCAAAAATATAATCACTAAATGAAAATGGTAAATGCTGAAATATTCTTAATCAAAAACATTTTTGATATGTAAAAATCTTAAGGAAACAATTTTATATTTAAGTCTAACAATACATCCAAGGTAAACCTCTGGTATGTTCCCCTGCAAACTCATGATTGTTTTTTTTAATAGCTGTCACACAACTGGCATTTGTTGGTACATAAATAATGTGTGGTTTTTTTAATTGAGCATGGGATTGTAGGAATCATGAGTTTTCATGCATGAAAGGTCTCATCTATGTGGAGAAAGTGAAATGTATTTATCAGAAATCACAGCTAACACATTTAAAATATGTTTATTATTTAAAGGACCACCAAATGTTTAAAAGACCACAGTGGGTTGACCATGACCTGACCCAATTTTAAATGCCACTGATATTGTCTACAATAGTTAATTTATAATAGGTAGTGTTAACTTAAACACATTAGTTAATATGTTCTCCGTGTAGACAAGGCCCAGGAGGGAGAATCCTATATAACGATGATACAGCCTGTCATTCCTGTGTTGTTCCACTTCATTACTCACCAATCCTGGTGTGTAGCAATGGCCTGAAATTCATAGAATCGTAGGAAGGGAGAGGACCTCAAGGGGTCATCTAGTCCAGTCCCCTGCACTCATGGTAGTACTAAGTATTATCTGCTAGACCATCCCTGACAGGTGGTTGTCTAATATACTCTTAAAAATCTCCAATGATGGAGATTCCACAACCTCCCTAGGCAATTTATTCCAATGCCTAACTACCCTGATAGGAAGTTTTTCCTAATGTCCAGTCTAAATAGCCCTTGCTGCAATTTAAGCCCTTTGCTTCTTGTCCTATTCTCAGTGTTTAAGGAGAACAATTTTTCTCCCTCCTCCTTGTAACAATCTTTTAATGTACTTAAAAACTGTTGTTGTGTCTTCTCCAGATTAACAAACCCATTTTTTTCAATCGTCCCTCATAGGTCATGTTTTCTAGACCTTTGATAATTTCTGTTACTCCTCTGTGGACTTTCTCCAATTTGTCTACATCTTTCCTCAAATATGGTGTCCAGAACTGGACACAATAACTCCAGTTGAGGCGCAGAGTAGAGCGGAAGAATTACTTCTCGTGTCTTGCTTATAACACTCCTGGTAATACATCCCAGAATGATGTTCACTTTTTTTTGCAACGGTGTTACACTGTTGACTCATATTTAGCTTGTGGACCACTATGACCGCCAGATCCCTTCCCGCAGTACTCCTTCCTAGGCAGTCATTTCCCATTTTGTATGTGTGCAACTGATGTTTCCTTCCTAAGTGGAGTACTTTGCATTTGTCCTTATTGAATTTAATCTTGTTTACTTCAGACCATTTCTCCAGGTTGTCCAGATCATTTTGAATTTTAATCCTGTCCTCCAAAGCACTTACAACCCCTCCCAGCTGGGTATCATCTGCAAACTTTATAAGCATACTCTCTGTGTCATTATCTAAATCATTGATGAAGATATGAAACAGAACTGATCCCAGACCCAGAACTGATCCCTGCAGGACCCCACTTCGTAGGCTCTTCCAGCTTGACTGTGAACCACTAATAACTACTCTCTGGGAACGGTTTTCCAATCAGTTATGCACCTACCTTATAGTAGCTCCATCTAGGTTTTATTTCCCTAGTTTGTTTATGAGAAGGTCACGCGAGACAGTATCAAAAGCCTTACTAATATCACGATATACCACATCTACTGCTTCCCCCGATCCACAAGGCTTGTTACCCTGTCAAAGAAAGCTATCCGGTTGGTTTGACACAATTTGTTCCTGACAAATCCATGCTGACTGGTTACTTATCACCTTCTTATCTTCTAGGTGTTTGCAAATTGATTGCTTAATTATTTGCTCCATTATCATGGCTAGATGGGTTTTTATTGAATTGCTCTCTTTAAATATATCAAAGGGATAAATACCAGGGAGGGAGAGGAATTATTTCAGCTCAGTGCTAATGTGGACACGAGAACGAATGGATATAAACTGGCCGTGGGGAAATTTAGGCTTGAAATTAGACGAAGGTTTCTAACCGTTAGAGGGGTGAAATTTTGGAACAGCCTTCCGAGGGAAACGGTGGGGGCGAAAGACCTCTCTGGCTTCAAGATTAGGCTAGATAAGTTTATGGAGGGAATGGTTTGATGGGATTACGTGATTCTAATCAATTAGGCAATAACGGCCATCGCTGGTAAAATGAGGGTCTGGCTAGAGAATCTTGCCTGTATGCTCGGGGTTCTGCTGATCGCCATATTTGGGGTCGGGAAGGAATTTTCCTCCAGGGTAAATTGGCAGTGGCCCTGGAGGTTTTTCGCCTTCCTCCGCAGCATAGGGCAGGGGTCGCAAGCTGGAAGATTCTCTGCGACTTGAAGTCTTTAGATCACGATCTGGAGACTTCAACAGCAGAGTTAAGGGAAAGTGGGGGGATCAGCTTTTATGGCCTGCATCATGCGGGGAGTCAGACTAGATGACCATATTGGTCCCTTCTGACCTTAAAGTCTATGAGTCTATGAATCACTTGCTATTTACACAACATAGGTAAAATGAAGCAACCGCATGGGCAGAGTGGGATCCAAATAACCATGTTTACTAACTGTATATGAGATGCAATGGCCAGCTACATATGGGATTAAATTAATAGAGAATTAAAGGATAGGAATATAATGCCAGTGAACATGGTTTTATGGAAGATAGGTTTGTTTGACAAAACCTATTTCGTTCTTTGAGATTACAAGTAGATGTAATCTACTTTCTTTGTAAATTGTGTGACTTAGTACTGCACAACGTTCTGATTTAAAAAATTAGGACTATACAATCTCAGAAAAGTACACACTAAATGGATTAAGAACTGGCTGCAGATCTCCAAAAGTAGTTGTCAATGGGGGTGTTTCTGGAGGGATTCCAAAGGGATGGGGACTAGGCCTGATGCTATTCAAAATTTTATCAGGGACTGGAAGTAAATATAAAATGTGTGGATGTCACTCTAGCCTTTTATTTTATTTAAAGTGAATTTAGTAATGTTGTATTACACCACTGGGGGTTCGACTCTGGTGGCTACAGTTTCAAGCTCAGAGTGAACATCACCTCTGCTGTCTGCTTCAGATTTAGAGCCTCTAGGAACACATAAAGACCAGGGATAGTGACCCCACATATATTCACACGTATAAGGTCTAGTCTGCTTTACAAATTTTATTAAAGTTACAATTAAGGTTATGATTAGACATGCATATAGAAATCCTATACAGACCTATGCTAAAGTTACAAAGATAGTCATACTCACATCCTTAACGATATTCTTAGGGTCTGATGGATTCCTTCCAATTGATCATCAGTGGAGGGATAATTCCTGCTGGTGTTTTTCCGTAGGCAACTCATTTTACCCAGTCTGGGAGCCCTATTTTATCTTCTGATCCTAACTTCACCTAATACTCTGCACATGTGTATGAAGGTGTCCACCCTCTTTTTCCTTATTTGCATTGTGTCCCCTAAGAATACTAGGGAACCCCATTTTTCATAGGTTGTTTATAGATCCTTTTGTTCTCATTAGCATTTACGCACATCGGTTAGGGCATTTGTTAGAAGAAATGTGACTACCGGGTACCTTGTAGTCCAAAATTAACTTTGCAGTTAATTTTTCGCAATGCCACTCATTGGCACATCTTTTCCCGTAATCTTGTGGCATTGGGTTATTCTTTGGTCACTATCTTATGTCAAGCATTGCTTAAGCCTCTGGCCTAGAATGGCTAAGCTAACATTTTATAGGCCTCAGCCTGTAGGCCTTACATTTCAGTCCTACTTACTCAGGTGCCTAATACATACTTATCCCTTCTGACTACTGGTCAACTTTATACTTGGATAATTCTACTCTTAAATCTATTCAACGTACAATGACTATAAATGACATGACATGTTAGTTAATCAGAATATCACACAATAAATAAACAATAAATAACAATGAGGGCAGGGGAATCATACAGAGCAGTCTGGATTGTTTGGTAAGCTGGGCCCGTTCAAACAAAATGTGTTTAAATGCAGCCACATGCAGATAAGGAATGCAGCTCATACCTACTGGAAAGCAGTGACTCCGAAAAGGATTTAGGGTTTACAGTGGGCAAGCAACTTAACATGAGCTCCCAGTGCCAGGCCGTGACAAGAAGGGTTAATGTGATCCTTGGATGTATAAACACGGGAGTACTGAGTTAGGAGTAAGTGAATGATTTTTACCTCTGTGTACTGCATTGGTGAGACCAATAACTGTCCACATTTTAAAAAGGAAGTGGAAAAATTGGAGAGGGTGCAGAAAAGAGCCACAGGAATGATTTGAGATCTGGAGAAAATGCATTAGTGAGAGGCATAAAGAGCTTAATCTTTCTGATAAGCTGAAACTGACTGAGAGTTGATTTGATTACAGTGTGTAAGTACTTAGTGGGGAGAAAAAAATACCAAAATGCTCTTAATGTAGTGGAGAAAGCAGAACAAGAACCAGTGTCTAGAAAACTGAAGCCAGAGAAATTTAAATTAGAAATTAAATACAGATGTTAAGCAGTGAGGGTGATGGTTAAATCTGCTAAGGGGAGTGGTGGATTTTCTATATCTTAATGTCTTCAAGCCTGGTTGCCTTTCTGGAAAATATGATTAAGCCAAAATGCACATTATGCTTTAGTCAAACAAGTTATTGGGCTCAATAATGGAGTAACTAGGTGAAATTTAACAGCCTGTAATATCCAGGGAGTCAGCTAATGGTCCCTTCTGGTCTTAAACTCTATGAATCTATATACACTGCTGCTTCTCCTGGGTTTTTTAGCAGCTTCTGAAACACAGAGGATAGTGAGAACCCTAACAGTATGTCCACACTGTAGTTAGACACCCATGGCTGGCCCGTGCCAGCTGACTTGGGCTTGCGGGTCTCGGGCTGAGGGGCTGTTTCACTGCAGTGTAGACTTCTGGGCTCGGACTGCAGCCTCAGCTCTGGAACTCTCCCACCTCGCAGGGTCCTTGGACTCAGGCGGGAGCCCAGGCTCTAGGTCCCTGCAAGGTGGGAGGGTCCCAGAGGTGAGGCTGCAGTCCGAGCCCAGAAGTCTACACCACAGTGAAACAGCCCCGCAGCCCAAGACCCGCAAGCCTGAGTCAGCTGGCACGGGCCAGCTGTAGATTTTTAATTGCAGTGTATATACACCCCCAGAGGGTTTGCATACTATTTTAAGGGATACTACTCAATATATTCCACTGTTCTATTATATATTTTTTTTCTTGTGAACTAAAACATAGTTTTAATAATGCAGCTGTAGACCAGGTCCCATTTATTAAGCGGGGATCTATGTAATAATCATTGCTTATTGCAAATAGTGCAACTACACAGTGTCGAATAGAACTAGGACTATTGGCTCTTAAATTCTTGTTATCTAATACCAAATCTGTCATCCTGAGTACAGGTCTGTTGCATCTTACGAGCATTTAATATGCGCGATTTCAGCTTTACGCGGTCGACAAAAACAAAATGAGAAAAATAACAATTTTAATACTGTACCCGTAGTGCGGGCGATTCCGCCCTCCATTACACTCGTAATTTTGACTATACGCAATTTTCGCTTTACGCGCTGACTGCGGAACGTAACCCCAGCGTAAGATGCGACAGACCTTTTATTAGGGACATCTTGATGCCAAAACTAAACAAATGGATCACTATTAAGATGTAAAATATCCTGTGATTAAAAAATGAGGCTCTAGCTAGCCCTGGGGGATAGTAAATGTGATTAGTATAAATACATGTGTTTAATTCATTTAATCTCTGCATGCTTTATATTTGCATTAGCTAACTAGAGGTATCCTAAGTGCATGTCTGATCCCCAAGCTTGTTAAATAACTTTAAACAAAAAACATCTTGTAGATTCCTTTTTCTTCCGAGAGCCTTGGAATTTGCAATAATATTGGGCTTCTCTCTCTTCTTTACAATCCATTATAGTTGGTTGGTTCTTTTCTTGGCTTGAAAACAATACATAAGCATAAAATACTATTATTGTCAGCAAAGTGACTGTAAAAATCAGTCTGTGGTTCCATATCTTGTCCTTCTCAGTGACTTTTATGTCCTGTATTTGCTCTGTTTACAGGCTGAATGATGATACCTCTAAATGCCAGCTGGGGTCTGAAAACCAACCTCTGAGTGTTTTGTGGTAGCAAGGAGAACACAAATAGGAAAGTGACAGTGGAGGTGTTCTCCCTTTACATCATCAGTAACACATTCTGCAGTCAGAACTGAGCTGAAAAGGTTACTGCTATTGTCCAAGGCAGGATAGAATCCAGCCACAGAAGAGCAAGTCATATTGGACTTGTACTATATACGGTCCTTTAAGGCCAGATTGTGATTGGCTTTTACTAGGTACTCAAGGAGTTTCCCTCCCTCACCCCCTCTTTGTGTGCCCTTGTGCAAGAGCCAGTCACAATTTCAGTCATGCTCTCTCTGGATGAGATTCATTGCTGTGCAGAGGTCCAGTATGAGGCACGTACAATAGTAAACAGTAATGTATTATTGTAGCATCTAGGAGCTCTAGTCATGGACCAAGACCCCATTGTGATTTAAAGACAGCCTCTGTCCCAAAGAAGTTACAATCATCACTTAAGTCCCCAGTTAAGCCAGGTATTTAAGCATTTGTCTACTTTTGACTACATGTGCTTAAGTGTTTTTCTGGTTGGAGCCCAAGTCCATTAGCTGGGAGCAGTAGTAGGATAATCTTCACTGTGGATTAGCCACAGAAGAAGTTCTGCAGCACAGAGTGGCTGTAGAATCTGATGCTTGGATTGATCTGTTTGATCACATGTTCAACAGCCATATGGGACTGTACTGTAAGCAACCCTTAGAAACAAGACAAACAGTTAAACAGGCTATGGGCTGGTCTACACTGGGAGGGGGGAATCGATCTAGGATACGCGACTTCAGCTACGAGAATAGCGTCGCTGAAGTCGACGTATCTTAGATCGACTTACCTCGCGTCCTCACGGCGCGGGATCGACAGCCGCGGCTCCCCCGTCGACTCCGCTTCCGCCTCTCGCTCTGGTGGAGTTCCGGAGTCGACGGGAAGCACATTCGGGGATCGATTACTACCCACCGATCCGGCGGGTAGTGAAGACGTACCCTATGAGGAGACATAAACTGAACCATATACTTGTTTTACCTTGTCTAATCTCTTAATAGACTCCCTATTGTTTGTATGTGATGTGCATGTCACGGCACGTATATAAATCAACAAGGAAGGAGATAGTGCTAAATAAAACTTCTGTTTTTAGATTTCAGTGGTGTCCGTAATTCATATTCCCGATGAGAGTTACAGACTTTCCTGCAGAATATTATATCAGTATCTACTTCTGGCCCAAGGTCAATTTCATGACCTTAAGGTAAGCTGTGTTCTGAGTCTTACTTCACTCTGCAGTATTCATTTAGTTTGTGTAGACGACAGTTACCCTAAATTGGTACAGTATCTAGCTTTTTCAGACTGTTAATATGCAAGGATCTGGATGATGGTTACATTTATCTTGTCACTAAATGAGTTCCATGCAAACTTACAATGCAACCTACATTCGTATCTGAAAATGTCTGAACTCTCCTACAGAAATCCCTTATTTTTATATATTTATATTCCAGGCAACCCCAGGCCCTCCTGATTTATCAAAGTGGTAGTAACAGATTGACAGGAATAATAGCTGCAAATATTAGAGTATTCAGAATGGGCC
>NW_020696145.1:0-41218 GCF_002925995.2 Terrapene triunguis | reverse complement strand
TTTCAAGCAAATATGTAAAGGAAGACCACACAAAGCATGTACAAATCATGCAGCAGGGACGACAGACTTTTAGTTTGTGTGTGAGAGGGGGACCCCAATAAGGTCTTTTTTCTTACATTGGAGATGGGGGGGGGGGTAAGAGAACAAAAACACAGATTCTGGGGAGTTTCTTCCTAATTGTTCTGTTAGCAATGAGGTTTGCCATCCTGTGAAAGGAGAGGAGTGTTTGGCCCTCTAAGCCACCATACAGCCTGAAATTTGCAAGGAGGAGGGAACACCAAAGCATGCTTAGTCCCTCTACGTAGCTACCGAGACCATTTTCCACCACTGTGACTAGCTCCAGCAGGAACCATGCCACTACTAGTCAAATACACTGGGCAAAAAGCTTTCATCAAGATTTTAAAAAAAGAGAAGTTAGTGTTTGTTTGTTTTTAACTAAATCCAGATTGTGGGATTTTAGGGGTTTTGTTAAAAATAACCACCAGGAAAAATCAGTCTTCAGAGTTGAGGGTTTTTTTTTTTGTTTTTTAACCAAAAGTTGAAAGACAAAAAAGAAAATTATAAATATTTTGAAGAAAAATAAATTTCTACCAGCTCTATCAACTAAGCTTTAACCGAGCCCCAGCTCTCTGACATTAAAAGTCTATTTATTTATTTTTGTTTAACTTAGCAGTTGTCTGCACCTATCTCTAAAGAGAAGCATGTTGTAGAGTGAAGTTGCTCTACACATCACCTGCCTTCATTCATTGGACCCACCTCCAAATCAGCACATAGTCACAACACTATAGAGTTTTATCACAAGGGTTTCTGCAAGGTGCAAGGCAAGGTGTGTGTGTTGGAGGGGTGGGAGAGGGACACGAGTGGAAGAGAGAAGACATGCTGTGGAGCCTGCATTCCCTTCTACCTGGCATGCGATCTAGCTCCCTTCAATGCACAAAAGTAAGAGATGATTGGGCCCCTAGTGAACAGGCAAACCTTTACACCAAAAGCCTCCCAGGGATGGACATTCCTCTACAGTAATATCTAAAAGACATTTAGATTGTACAGTAAAGCCTTTTTCAAAGTAAAGTTATGGTCATACAGGTGGCTAGGTAAAAGTGCATCTTCATGCTCAGCAGATCTGTTCCCTGTGCCTATTTTGAGTCATTTCTCTTTACACTACTGAGCAAAATAAGCTTTTCCTTCCTTTTTAAATCTCCTTAGCCCTATGGAGCCAGCACAACTCAGAGAAAGTGATGGATTATTTTCTAACTAGTTCTTAACTAAATTGATTGCTCAATGTTTATTACTGGTGATGTACATGCCAGAAAGAACCCAGCTTGATTTTCAGATCGCAGGCTGAGTTTGCAGGATTGAAAGATAATTAAAAACGAACAGAATCCTTCATCTTGTAAATGAGCACATTTTAAATGGAATTCATGAGGGAAACCTATGGAACCTCATGCTGCCATTTTAATAGTTGTTTCTTAGCATTGAGCTATACATGAACGATGGCAGTTTTCCCCTCGATTGGCACAGAATAGAGAACCAGTACAGTTTGTGTTACTAAATTAGCACACAATGTTAAGTAATGCATGCCAGTGACACTGAAAGTTAATGATAAAATATGCCAGGAAGACACCCATTAACCAAGTAAAATTACAAAGCAAATTCTCTAATAAATTAGTAAGAACCAACATTTTGAACAGAAGTGAAAAGCAAGGGCATAAACACTCCCTCTTTAAAACAAACCAATACCACTATAGACTGAAGTTGTACTATTTCAACAATACTTAAGGGCCAATCCTTACTAAGGTCTGAGTGCAATAAAAAAAAAAAAATCTGCCCTATGCTGTGGAAGCCTTCATGAGTCCCTGAAAGTTCAGGCTTTCAGATCAGTTGTTACCTTACATAGGATAAAGAGCTTCATTATTGGACTATCTGAAATATAGATCATCCCTTTAAATAGGCAATTCATCTTAGCTAGAACCAGTTGGGCAAGCTTCTAGAAAGAGTTTCAGTGTAAGTGTAACAAATGCTAAAAAAAGATTCTTGCAATATGTACATAATAACCCTAACCAGAGTTAAATAAATGATCACAACACCATTTTTAAACAGGACACACCTAGAGACCATTGAGTGAATATAATTAAAACCGAGTTACTACAATCAGTAGCACAATCTGCCCCAAACTAAAATTCATTCTAGCTAATTCAGAAACTCTGGATTTGACCAGCCCATCTTGGATCTCATCTATGACACAATGGGCCAAGTTCACCCCTTCATTCAGAGGTTGGGATCAGCAAAAATAGCTATACACCATTATTTCTTCTCCCTCTGCTGGGGCTGCAAGGGGCTAATTTGAGCCCACGTAGTGCTTACAGCAGCGATAAAAGACGGTTACTCACCGTTGTAACTGTTGTTCTTCGAGATGTGTTGCTCATATCCATTCCAGTTAGGTGTGTGCGCGCCGCGTGCACGATCGTCGGAAGATTTTTACCCTAGCAACACCCGGTGGGTCGGCTGTGGAGCCCCCTAGAGTGGCGCCGTTATGGCGCTGGATATATACCCCAGCCGACCCAGCGCCCCCTCAGTTCCTTCTTGCCGGCTACTCCGACAGTGGGGAAGGGGGGCGGGTTTGGAATGGATATGAGCAACACATCTCGAAGAACAACAGTTACAACGGTGAGTAACCGTCTTTTCTTCTTCGAGTGCTTGCTCATATCCATTCCAGTTAGGTGACTCCCAAGCCCCACCTAGGTGGCGGGGTCGGAGTGAGACATTGCTGTGTGCAGAACCGCTGACCCGAAAGCAGCGTCGTCTCTGGATTGTTGCACCAGCGCATAGTGAGTAGTAAATGTGTGGACCGATGACCACACTGCAGCTCTACAAATGTCCTGGATCGGTACTTGAGCCAGGAAGGCAGTCGAGGAGGCCTGGGCCCTCGTGGAATGAGCGGTGAGGCGTGGCGTCGGTACACCGGCCAGGTCGTAGCAAGCACGAATGCAGGACGTGATCCAAGTGGATAGGCACTGAGAAGAGACCGGTGAGCCTTTCATCCGGTCGGCCACCGCAACGAAGAGTTGCGTCGTCTTCCTAAATGGCTTTGTACGGTCAATATAGAAAGCCAGGGCCCTGCGTACGTCCAAAGAGTGTAAACGCTGGTCTTGACGAGTAGCGTGCGGTTTCGGATGGAAGACCGGGAGGAAAATGTCCTGGTTCACGTGGAAAGGTGACACCACCTTTGGCAGAAAGGCAGGATGGGGGCGAAGCTGCACCTTGTCCTTGTGGAACACCGTGTAAGGGGGCTCGGATGTCAGCGCCCTGAGTTCCGAGACGCGTCGTGCTGAGGTGATGGCTACCAGGAAGGCTGTCTTCCAAGATAAGTACAGGAGCGAGCAGGTAGCCAAAGGTTCAAACGGAGGCCCTGTGAGCCTGGAGAGGACGAGGTTGAGGTCCCACGTTGGCACCGGCTGTCGCTGCTGTGGGTATAGCCGGTCTAAGCCCTTGAGGAATCTAACGACCATCGGGTTCGAGAAGACCGAGGACGTGAGTTCCCCTGGGTGGAAAGCGGAAATAGCGGCGAGGTGAACCCTAATTGAGGATGTCGCCAAGCCTTGCTGTCTGAGGGACAGGAGGTAGTCCAGTATCAAGGGGATAGGAGCCTGCGAGGGAGACGTAGCTCGTTGCTCACACCAGCAGGAGAACCTCTTCCACTTGGCTAAATAAGTGGTCCGCGTAGAGGGCTTTCTACTTCCCAGCAGGACCTGTTGGACGGCTTGCGAGCATTGGCGCTCTGAGCGACTCAACCATGAAGCATCCACGCCGTGAGGTGGAGCGACTGCAGGTCGGGGTGACACAGCCGGCCGTGGTCCTGAGAGATGAGATCCCGACTCAAGGGGAGCGTGATCGGCCTCTGTACTGACAGCTCTAGAAGTGTGGTGTACCAGTGCTGTCTCGGCCAAGCGGGAGCGACCAGAATTACCCGTGCATGGTCCCTGCGGATCTTGAGCAGCACCCTGTGGACCAGCGGGAATGGGGGAAAGGCGTAGAACAGATGGTCTTTCCACGCCATGAGGAAGGCGTCCGACCGAGAGCCCGGGGCTCGTCCGTGTAGGGAGCAGAATGCCTGGCACTTCCTGTTGGCCCGAGATGCGAACAGGTCGATCTGGGGAAACCCCCACCTCTGGAAAACGGAATAGATGATGTCCGGGCGAATCGACCACTCGTGCGTTTGGAAGGACCTGCTGAGACGGTCTGCCAGCGTATTCTGGACTCCAGGCAGGAATGACGCCGTGAGATGTATCGAGTGGGCGATGCAAAAGTCCCACAGGCGAATGGCCTCTTGGCATAGGGGAGATGAGCGGGCTCCGCCTTGCTTGTTGATGTAAAACATGGCCGTGGTGTTGTCGGTGAGAATCAGCACGCAACGGCCCTGTAGGAAGTTGAGGAAAGCCTGACAAGCCAGGCGCACTGCCATCAGCTCTCGGACGTTGATGTGCAGGGCTAGTTGGGACGCCGACCACAGGCCTTGGGTATGATGCTCCCCCAGGTGAGCGCCCCATCCTAGAGATGAAGCGTCCGTAACTAGGTGGAGGGAGGGCTGTGGGGCGTGAAAGGGTACTCCTGCGCAGACCGCCGTGCGATCCGTCCACCATGTGAGGGAGGCCAAGACTGCGGTCGGAACCGTGACCACCATGCTCAGGTCGTCTCGATGAGGACGGTAAACCGATGACACCCAAGTCTGCAATGGGCGAAGTCGCAGCCTGGCGTGCCTGGTTACGTAGGTGCACGAGGCCATGTGGCCCAAGAGGGCGAGGCATGACCTTACGGTGGTAGTTGGAAAGGCCCTGAGTCCTTGAATGGCGCTTGAAATGGTATGAAAGCGGCTGTCTGGCAGTATGGCTCGGGCATGTCTGGAGTCCAGGATTGCTCCAATGAACTCTATTCTTTGAGTTGGTATTAGAGTGGACTTCTCTCTGTTGAGTAGAATGCCCAGCTCGTGGAAAGTGCGTGTCACTATGTGGACATGGGCCTGCACTTGGTCTCTGGTGCGGCCGCGTACCAGCCAGTCGTCCAAGTACGGGAACAGCTGTATCCCTTGTCGACGAAGGAAGGCCGCGACGACTGCCAGACACTTTGTGAACACCCTGGGAGCCGAGGACAAGCCGAAGGGAAGGACTGCGAATTGGTAGTGCCCCCTGTTTACTACAAATCGCAGGAAGCGCCTGTGAGGCGGATAAATCGCTATGTGGAAATAAGCGTCCTTCATGTCGAGGGCGGCAAACCAGTCTCCAGGATCCAGTGAAGGGATGATGGTCCCCAATGATACCATGCGGAACTTCAACTTTACTATGAATTTGTTGAGCCCGCGCAAGTCTAAGATGGGCCTTAGACCCCCTTTTGACTTGGGTATCAGGAAGTAGCGGGAGTAAAACCCCCTGCCCCTTAGCTCCGATGGAACCTCCTCTATGGCCCCCATAGCGAGGAGCCCAAAAACCTCCTGTGTAAGGAGTTGCTCGTGAGAAGGGTCCCTGAAGAGGGACGGGGAGGGGGAGTGGGAGGGGGGGGGCGAGGAAAACTGGAGGGCGTATCCCCTTTCCACCGTGCGAAGGACCCAACGGTCCGAGGTTATACGGGACCAAGCACGGTGGAAGCGGGAGAGGCGGTCCCGGAAAGGGGGAGTCGGATCCTGGGTACCGGTCGTGGTGCCGTCCTCGACCGCACCTTCAAAAGGCTTGTCTAGGCCCTGAAGGTGGCCTAGACTGGCCTTGGTTCTGACCGGGTTGAGGGCCGGTCGACCTTCTCCTACCACCTCGACCCCGCCTCCTAGCAAAGTCCTGTCTTGGACGAGGCGGGGGAGGGTAGAACCGCTGAGGCTGCGGCCTGAAGGGCCTGCGCTGAGGCCCTGGGACATGCATCCCCAGGGAGCGCATCATTGTGCGAGAGTCCTTCAGGTTCTGGAGCCTCGAGTCTGTTTTCTCCGAAAAGAGGCCCTGGCCCTCAAACGGTAGATCCTGCAGGGTCTGCTGCAGTTCCGGAGGCAAGCCCGACACCTGGAGCCAGGAGATTCGGCGCATTGCTATCCCCGACGCCAGGGTCCTAGCGGCCGAGTCCGCTATATCGAGGGACGCCTGTAGGGAGGTGCATGCCACCCGCTTGCCCTCCTCTACCAGGGCCCCAAACTCGTCCCTCGAGTCCTGGGGAACCAGTTCTTTAAATTTCCCCATCGAGGACCACATATTGAAGCCGTAGCGGCTCAGTAGCGCCTGCTGGTTCGCTGCCCGCAATTGCAGTCCGCCAGCCGAATACACCTTGCGTCCGAACAAATCGAAGCGCTTAGCGTCCTTCGATTTGGGCGCAGCGGCCTGCTGGCCATGGCGCTCCCGTGCATTCACTGAGGAAACCACCAGTGAGCACGGTTGGGGGTGAATGTACAGATACTCATGATCCTTTGATGGGACAAAGTATTTTCTCTCAACCCCTCTGGCCGTGGGCGGAATA
Source organism: Terrapene triunguis (assembly GCF_002925995.2). Taxonomy (NCBI): domain Eukaryota; kingdom Metazoa; phylum Chordata; order Testudines; family Emydidae; genus Terrapene; species Terrapene triunguis. The sequence goes on along the minus strand of NW_020696145.1, from coordinate 34,735 downwards.
GAGGCCGGGGTCTGCCAGATAGTAGTGGCGTTGGCCTGGATGGTGCGGACCAGCGGTAATGCCACCCTGGATGGAGCATCCGCTGAGATGATCTGCACTATCGGGTCATGGACCTCCGCAACCTCCTCCACCTGAAGGTCCAGATTGCGAGCCATGCGCCGCAGTAGGTCCTGGTGGGCGCGAAGGTCTATCGGGGGCGGCCCGATGGACGACGTGCCCGCTACGGCCTCATCAGGAGAGGACGAGGAAGATGCCCCCGGTGGCAAGGGGTCCAATGGTTGGTCCTGCTCCCGGTGCTCCTGGTGTTGGGCATCTCCTGCCCCCTGGTCAGGGGCCTCGGCAGGTGCGGGCACTGGAGCCTCCACGTCCCTTGGAGGAGGGCGGGAGATGGTAGACTCCGGGGCCCTGGTGTCCGAACGGCCAGAGCGGGAAGCCGACAGGGGAGCTCCCTGAGCTTGGTGGTAGGCCCAAGGAGTCCAAAAGGACCAATGCGCAGGCCCTTGCATCGGGTCCTCGGTCTCCTGCAGGTGGCCGGGCTCCACCGTCTCAGATGACCGGGACGCCGATCTCGACGGCCACGGCGGTGCCGAACCCGATGCCGTCGGTACCGGATGGTACGGTGCCGATCGGTGCCGACCGTACGGGGACCTGTCCCTGCGTTGTTCCGGCGAACGGTGCCGGGACCTGGACCGGTGCCGATAGTCCCTCCGGTGCCGGGATCCCGATCTGGAACGTGACGACGATCTGGAGGAGGCGCGGTACCGGGAGCGGCCTCTCGAGCCCGAGCGGCGCTCATACCGGTGCCGGGAGCTGCGCCTCGACCCCGATCGGTGCCGGTCGTCACGGCGGTGCCGGGATGTTGAACGGCGCCGCGAGGAAGATCTGGGCCGCGAGTACGACCGGTGCCGAGGTGACCCTCGGCGCCGGGACTCCGAGCGGCGTCGGGACCTGCTTCGGGATCTGGAGCGGTGCCGAGAGACTCGTGCTGGCGACGGTGGGCGCACCAGGGCAGGCTTGCCTCTGGACTGCAGCACGCGTGGAGCCACCGGTGCCGGGAGCTGCGACGGCGCCGGCTCTGTGAGGGCGATCAGGTCTCTCGCCGTGGCAAAGGTCTCCGGGGTGGAAGGGAGACAAGGTTCCACCACCAGCCTTGGTGGTGAACAGTCCGCACCGGACTCAACGGCCTCGGTGCCGGAGTCGACGGTGTGGCCGCCTGTCTTTGGCGGTCCAGCTGCGGACGCGGCTCTACCCCCGGCACCGGGGGAGCCTGTATCTTCGCGGCAGCAGCGTCCCGTGTCTTAGCGGTCTTCTTATGGCCCGGCGAAATGGATCGGTGCCGAGGCTCTTTGGGCGGGCGCGGTGCCGACGTCGGTCGGTGCCGGACAGTCTTTTCTGCCGCACCGGTCGGGCCCGCCGGGGCGCTGCGCACCGAAGCGCTCGGTGCCGGGACAGGGCGCGCCGAGGGAGGATCTGGACTCAGCGCCGCCTCCATGAGGAGCTGTCGGAGCCTAAAGTCCCGCTCCTTCCTTGTCCTCGGCTTGAAGGCCTTGCAGATAGGGCACTTATCTGCTGGATGAGTCTCTCCCAGGCACTTCAAGCAGGAGCTATGCGGGTCGCTAGTTGGCATGTGCTTCCCGCAGGACGCGCACGGCTTAAAGCCAGGAGCCTTGGGCATGGGCCCGGCTGCGCGCCGGGGGGAAAAGGGGAAAAACACCCCCTAAACCCCCGATAACAACTTATAACTATATCTATATACACTATAACTAACTACTAACTAACTTGAACAACTATCTATATAACTAAATACAACAAGAGCAAAGAGAAGCTAGGGAGTGTGGAGATCAGCTAAGCCGCGCTCCACAGTTCCAACGACCGTCAGGGGCGGTAAGAAGGAACTGAGGGGGCGCTGGGTCGGCTGGGGTATATATCCAGCGCCATAACGGCGCCACTCTAGGGGGCTCCACAGCCGACCCACCGGGTGTTGCTAGGGTAAAAATCTTCCGACGATCGTGCACGCGGCGCGCACACACCTAACTGGAATGGATATGAGCAAGCACTCGAAGAAGAATGGATGTTCCAACTTCTTCCCAGCAACCAACAGCTCCATAAGCCATCCCCTCTCTGTCCCCCCTCCCCAAGAATGTCTCCTGCATCAGGGGCTCTTGCTGAAGATGGCAAACAAGCATAGCCGCTGAAGAGTCTCTGGAAGAGGAATTCCTGTCTGAGGTCACTAGTGGCCTCTATAAACCTTTTACACTGGAGGAGCCAGGCTCAATAGGCTCAATTTCAATTTGTGTTGCTTGTGTCACAAATAATAAGGGGAAGCAAAGTGCTTTCAACATGCTCCAGTGGTCAGTGTAAGGTTGAACCCAGAGAGTGTCTTACTCTAATTATTAAACAGTAACCCAGAAGCTCAGGCATGCACCATAATAAAAATACATGTTATTAATAAGCACGCTGTTTTTTTCAGTATGCCAAATAGTAGTTTCAGGGTGAACTGTTGGAAAGCTGGAATATTTTACACATTAATTAGGTTATTTAAGAGTTTATTAGTAATCTTTTGCTTTACCTGGAAGTCAGGCTACAAAATAATCACAATTAATCATGAGATTAAAAAATAGTTGCAATTAATTGCAGTTTTAATCACACTGTTAAGCAATAGAATACCAATGTAAATTATTAATGGTTTTGGATGTGTTTACACTTTGTATTCTATTATAATTGAAATCAATATATTTGAAAATGTAGAAAGTGCTCACTTCATATTTTTATTACAAATATTTGCATTGTAAAAAGATAAACAAAAGAAAGTATTTTTCAATTCACCTCATAAAAGTACTGTAGTGCAATCTCTTTATCGTGTTTTCAGGAGGACAACAACTGCAATTTGACTATTTTGAGGATTATAAGGCAGTGCAGGTCTAACTGTGGCCCAAAATGGTGAGACAGTACCAGCATTTCAGAGGCAGGGAGGATGGATGCATAGCTTCCATCAGCTGTGAGGCAGGGGACCTGCCCTTACAAGATACTGGGATGATAGGAAAGTTCCAAGAGCTGGGAGAGAAAGGGAAAGTGAGGGATCTGATTATAGTTCTGTGAAGCTGGGAGGGGGTTAGGTTGCTTACAGAGGGGAATGGAAGTGTTAAAAGCAGTTGAGAGAGTCAGGCATGACAGGGAAATTGGGAGCTATCAATATATTCAACCTCTACAGAGTTTCATGGCTCTGAAAAAAAAAACCACAAGCCTTAAAGCATTTGTAAGGATGATTTAAAAAAAACAACAACAACAACTAAATAACCAGCAGTATCACAGGTATGAATGCAGTCAATGACTACAGGAGTGAGGGAGAAGGGAATTAAATCCACAATGCTTTGAAAGGCAGATTTTGTTCAGCAATTAAATGCAAGACTAATTTTTTTGACATGTCTATGAGACAGTGCTATGGGCCTGGCTTAATCATATAGAATTAAAGATGGGCCCAAGCTGCAATATTTGCATCCTGATTTGGAACTTCTAAATCCTGGTTGTTCCAATCAAAGTTTTGGTTTCAGGTCCTTTTCTGATAACTGGGTGGGAGCATGGTCTTGTTATGGTACTAGATTAGGATCTATGACATGTGGGTTCAATTACCAGCACTTCTGCAGACTTCCCAGGTATGCATGAAAAGCCACTCTTATCTGTGGCTTTGTTCCCCATTTTTAAAGTTCAAATAATAGTAATTTCTTACCTTACCAGGAGTTCACTGAATAAATCTATAAAAACTTGGGAGATAGCTACATATTCCCATGACCATGCTATCTACCTACTATAGATATACTGAGCTCAGAAAAGTCTTGACAACAATGCATTTTCCACATAAGTGACATTTTTCCTTTTGTAAAAACAAAAACAAACCCTAGATCTTTCAGACAGAAGACATATTTGGCTATTTTCAATACAGAGTTCATACATACTACAAAAAGCAGATGGGTAACCGATAAAACTTAAGAAAATACCTATTTAGCTTTATTATTTTATAAAGTTGACATCTAGTTAATTTATTTAAAAAAAACAACAACACAGATGCACTGTGAGGTAAACCCTCAGCTTTCCATCTGGCATGTATCTAATGAAGCTTTAACAAATAACACAATTTGCAGTCTGACAGGTGGGTGAAGTACATGCAACCACCTGTGTGAATATTCAAGTGTTTATTGATTAAAACTGTTTGTGTAGCAATATTCTGCCTCAGATGCCTTCTCTTATAATTTTCAGGTTCCAAAGAGCTTAGGAGTTGTGAAAAGATCAAGCCCATAAACCTGCAATTAGTTCTGAATTGAAGTCAATGGATTCCACCTGCACAGAGCTCATTGCAAATTTGAGCCCTAGGGCATTTTACTAAGGATGACTATTTTTGGTAAGTCTAGTTTGTTAATCAAAACTAGGACCCCAGAATGAAGAGGGAATCTTTCTTTTCACCACTTGAGGCTAATTGTACCGTCACTTCTGCATCTAGAGAACACAATCTCTACTTTGAGGACAGAAGAATTCTGAACATTAAAATTAGCACATTGTTCATAAAACTGCACTCTAAAAGAAACACCAAAAGATCTTCAAAATGAAAAGTTCTCTATGGTTTCTATTCTTTTAATATTTGGTTTCTCCATTTATAATTATAATACAGATACAGTCCTGGCCTTTAAAATTCTCTCTCATTCTGCAGGAAGGGAGTGGGGTTTTGTTTTTATTTTTTTCACAGGGACTCTGTTATTCACTTACAGAGACAGGCAATCCTACATAGCTAGGAAGATAATCATTACAGCTACAGTTTGAAAAGTGTCCCTGAGTAGGTTATTTTGTTCAGACAATGTATATAAGGTGTGCCAATATACACCAACAGCTAAACCACTGCAAGGGAGAGCACATACCAACTGTGCAGAAAGCGCAGCTCTATGAAATGTCTCTGCAGAACAACGGACAGGTATACATGCAGCTATGGGTGAGCAGGAAGACAGGGAAGGACCTGGTGCTATGTAAAGCCACTCCTGGAAAGCAGGGCTTTAGGAGAGCACATGAGGAGACCTAGAATCTCCTTCATGCATGCTCAAGTAACCACTTTCGAGCAGCTCTGTCTTCCATGGCCAAGCTTCTAGAAGCTCAGTACTTTTTGCAATTTAAGAGACAGATTTAATTTTAGCTTAGCTTCAGTCACCAGTTTTATATTAGTTTGAACTGTACTCACTGTGTCCTGCCAACTGCAATAGCTGCCTCGGAAAGAGCTTTCTAGCAATGTAGCCATTTCCCCCTTCAGCTAACTGAGGGGAACTCCCCCAAACCCAGCTTCAGTACCACTAACTAAAGCCAAACAATGCTCCTAACATGCAATTTAGAAAAGAATATTGGAAATCCAGACCTGTCTTTAGAACATTTCCATAGAGAGCTCTGATTAAATCTTCATTTGAGGTTTGAAGTAAAAGTAAGCCAGATAGTGATGTCCCCTGCTTTGGTTTTATGTCAGCATAACTCCAATGACTTCAGTGGAGCTGTCACCAATTTGCAGCTGCATGGGATGAGTATCAGGCTCAGTGTTCCACACCCCCTCGCTTCTTTGTGAGAAGACGTAACCTTCACACAACACCAATATTCAGCCTCACTAGCCTGGCTCATATGCAGATTTATATATCCTAATCAATCAGGCTGATTTTAATTAATCCTAATTGTCCTATTAGGGTTTCCAGCTAACAACAACAGAGCAGAAAGGAATCCCCAAACAGCCTAATAGACTTAATCAGCTCCTTAATAATTTTTCTTCAGACCTAACCTCTAGTTCATTTTAATAAGTATAGCAAAGCAGAATTTAAAGCTAACTCCTGGATACTGGAAGTCAGATTTCCCCCAGTGCAATTAAGACCATTACTGGCAATAGATGCGGCAGGAGCCATAAACATGAAAAAATTGTGGTACAAAGGTGTGATTGATTTTCCTTTGGGCATGTAAAGGCAGTGAAATGAGTTTGAAGAGCCCCAGTTGTCTTTTTCCATAGGGGAATACCCTCGTTTCCTCTGGCTACAGTTGCATCAGTGGGTAAAATTCCCTTAATGTACAATGAGGCAATACTGTAAGTATTAATAATCACATTTATTATACAAACTGTAAATGAAAACACACCCTGCTTGTACTAATCGACAATAAGCCAGCACATAATTTTTGATGAGAACTGTTAGGAGAGGTTTGGTTTCCAGCAGAACAGCCACTAACTGTGCACAAGGGTTTTCAAGTGAAAAAAAAAAAAGAAAAACAATAGACATTAATGTTCTTTGGTTCTTATAGTGATTTGTTGTCTATTTGGTATGAACAGAAGTCTCATGTTTTTCAATTGTATGTGTGTGTGTTAAGTGAAGTCAGTTTCGAAGAATTCTGGTCGAGCAGTACATTCATCATTTATTTTCTCCTGTTATTGTTGTGTCTGCATCAGGATGAGTGTGTGTGTCATTTACAAATACATACAGTTCAGAGGTTCCTGTCCTAAGGAGTTTGTAATCTAAGGGCCAGGCTTTTAAAAGTATTTAGGTGCCTAAAGATGCCTATGGGTGCCAAGTAGGATTTTCAAAAACATTGACGTCAGTGGAAGGTAGGTGCTTAGGCACCCACTAGGAACCTATCTGCATTTTTGGGCACGTAAATACCTTAAAAATTTGGCCATGCTTTTGCAGTATGATCCATGCAAGTCAGCTCCTATATCCTTCCATAGTTCCACTGAGAGTAGTGAAAGTCTGTACTGGCACAGGGTTAGCATGCAGAAATCTAAATGGAGGATCTCGGCCAAAATTAAACATAACACATTAAGGTATCACAAACAAATAGTAAGGAAGGGATTATAGAAGTACAAGGGCTTTGCACCTGATCCCACTAGCCATTTACTTTTAAAACTAGTCATTATTCCCATAAGTACTCCCCTTGTCTATACACAGGAGGATCGCAGGTGCAGGCCATATGGCTGTGAAAGATCAGTTGGAAGATCAATGTGTAATATTTTGGGGGGGGGGCTTCCAATTTACTTTTATTTCACATTTTAAAATGAGAGGAGGACAGAGAAGAACAAATGCAGGTTGTTATTGGCAACGCTATTGACTTTCATTCTAGAAGACATGGAAATCGAATGTGACCCATTTCTGGAACTGTGAGTGATTTCTTCCTTAGGGGTTGCTCAAACTGCCCCCTGGAAAGTATAGTGAGGATCTGGATAGAGATTAAATGCATCCTGGGGAAGCAGAATATTCACTAAGATCAAGTCATCCCAAGTTCCAACCTGTAGCCACCTAGCTAATCTTCCCTGTTCCTTTCTCTTTAAAAACAAGAACAGTGGCTCAAGGAAGTAGTCAGGCATGTAGGAATGCATAGCTCCCAAACTGTCAGCCCATGGTCACGGCACACTGTTTCCATGGCTACGAGGCAGGAGTAGCCTTCAATTCAGCGTTTGTGATTAGGAAACTTATTTGGCTGATTTGATCATCACCCTCGCAGCTGGTGTTCACGTGCACAAGAGATGGGTTTGTTATTTCATGTTGATGTATACTGCATGCCTTTTCTATGCGCAAGAATTTGACCACTGAGAAGTGTTGTAAACAGAGTAAGCACAGGAAATAAAAACCCCAGGAAAAGTTTTCCTGGGAGGCTTTTTGCAGGAGGCTTGTGAAGCTCTCTGACTACCACAGACCAGGTGTTCTGTTTCCTTTCCTGTGTCGTCGCCACAAGGCAGACACCGTAGTATTGTGAACTCCAAATAGAATAGTTAGGCAGCTTACTTGGCCCTTCTGGATCTATTACTGTCAGAGCCAATAATTCTGTCTGCCTCTGGGAGCTGTGGGTAAACCTTACAAAAGAATCCATGCAACTGGTATCACGTGAAATCTCTGGGTGTCCTGAGCTCATGTAAACAGCTTCCTCCTTTAACTGGGAATCCTAGGATTATGGAAAATGAAGTGATTCAGGACCCTTATTCCGTGGCATTGAGTTACCCAGGATATTACCAGAGCTATACAATTTACAGCAGGCATGTACAAGGGGAGAAGCCTAAGAACACGAGAAGGAGACCCGAGTCACCAGGAGTGCAGGTGACAGTTATGTTTTATTCAATGACAATTAGATGTAGGAAATCCTGAGGAAGTCTAGGGGTCTTCTGGGACCCCAGAAATATAAACAGCCAAGATACATGATGCACTTACACTGGCTTTCATCTCTGAGCTTAATGAGGTATAATGTTCAATAACTACAGATAGTGAACAGGAGACATTGATAGAAAGAAAGAAAGATTGAAGGGAATCTCAAGAAATTAAATTCCACTATGTTATACAGGGAAGAACGTATTCATACAAGAGCACTATAGGAGCTAAAACAATTCATTTTAACATTATTAGAGACAATTTTTATACCAGAGGATTGAAAGTTGATTCCAGGAATCTTAGACTAGTTAAGCAAATAACTGAGAACATCATTAAAGATTAATGTCATTAAGCACCTAGATGAGTAATAGACAAGAAGCTTCTGTGAAGTGGAACAGGACAGAGTTGGATTTGGGGTATTTCTATTTTAGCTTTAGTTTAAGATTATTTGGGGCTGTCTGGAAGTTTTCATGTCAGGTGGCCTACTCTTGCTTAAAAATTGTTTGCTTATAGAGCACGGTTTTTTTTAATAAATATTACATGAATTGTACCTACATATCCATCATAAATCTGCCAAGTTATATGTTTCCTCCAAAGAGCAGAATGGCTCCCAGAGTAAACAACATTTTGCCATTGAATTGTTTTGATTGTTTTGCAGGGGGGCGGAAATCCTTTGTGGTCTCAATTAAATACTATGTTTTCCCTCCTCCTTAATTAAACTTTAGAAAAAAATGTTTAGTTAAGTATTTACATGAATTACTTAAGTCTTTTGAGGAATATTTCTTTTGGGTATAATAATATGTCCAAATAAAATATATATACCACCCATGTGTATTTTTTTGCTGGGATACCTAGTTTAGTGTGTGGATGCAACCTAGTTATCTGATGTTGAACATTACAGCCTTAGGCACCCAGTTCAGTTCTGCTCCCAATATTACAGTACTACAGATAATCCTCCTATTACATACCCTGTGATACAATGCATGCTATTTTTCTAAATATTCTTGGATGTAATCTATCATGGAACAATCCTGCAAATTATTAGCTAACGCTCTGGCCTTCCAACCCCAAGAAGATTGTGCTTCAGATAAAGAGAAAGTGTGAAATCCTGGACCCAGTCAATCAATAGAAAACTCCCATCAGGAGAGCCAGAATTAAACCAGAACTGTTTATGTAATCTATCACCCAGGCACTTAAATCATACTCCTCACAATGGTTATGGAGACGCTTATATTTTCTAAAAATAAATGGAAAGCATGTCTATATCTTTCTCCTCATCCCTCCAGTACTGGTCACTTCACCCTCTGATCAGGTAAATACATTTCTAGAGAGCATGTTGTCTCCTTTTATACCAGAATGAGTCAACTGGAACTAACAAAAACTGCTTAAATCTGGCCCATACCTGGAAATAGTGATTTGATTCATAATGAATCTGTTTTACCCTGCCTACAGCCAAATAGGAACAGTGGGATCTGGATTTATGAAAGGGCAGAATGTGATAGAAATGCTGTTGTCCTTCTGGTGTGCTTCAGAGATCCACCAACGTGTTTAGTTTAAGCACTTTTTACTCTCAAAGATCCACTTACAGCCTTCTATTATCTTAATTTGATTTTTTTAAAATACATATTTCCAAGTTGGCATAAAGCCACAATTTATTTGTCTCTAAAAGGCAGTCAGGGTGGCATGGCACATGCGCTTTTCATACACACTCACTGCCTGTGAAAACGAACTGCTTTTGGAGATGAAAATGGTTGATTTACACCCCCATCCCATCCAAAAAAAAAAAAAAAAAAAAGAGAGAGGTGACATATTTCTGGGGTTGTTTGGATACAAGTCAGTTTTTAAATCAGCATTTACAAAACCCAAGATGATGGCTTTCCAAACCATACATTCTCACACTTCTGTTTCTAATCAACACTTATTTAGACATTAATAGCTCAATGAAATTTGAGGTCACTGTTGAAACTTCTGTAAGTGCCCTGCCAGTTCTCCATTCAGTAAAGGTCAAGTGGTTAGATGACTATCATTAACCTTAGTCTCTTGACTATGTAAAGGTTATAAAAATATAAAGCTTCATGACGTGAACCATGTAAGATTTTTTCCCCTTATAAATACCTTGCAGCATTATATTTCTAAATGTCCCTTGAACTATACAGAAATAGTTGTGCATCATACAATAGGGCAATCTGGGTTTGTATGATTTTGAGACAAGTAAGTGCTTTTCCATAAATGCTGGCATTTACTGAAATCCCAGCAAGCAAAGAAAAGAAAATCTTAGCTAAAATAGCGATGATCCTAACTCTAAAACGTATGGCTTTATCCATTTATCCAGACTCTAAAAAGTATGGCTTTCATTATTAGGTTACAATAGATCAAGATTTATGTTCACACTAATGTTGCCCTCATTTCCATTTATATTAAACTGGTATTTGTTTTTTAAAGGAGGCACATGAATGAACAGAAACTTGCCCAATCTCTGTTTGTTCAGCTTGTAACATGCACAATAGCAAATTCAATCTTGTTAAGAGGCTTATTCTTCCTTTGTAGAACTTACTTGAATTGCACGAAAGTTTGAATCTGCATAGGTTATGGGTTTATGTGGAAGAAAGAATCAAGTTTAAAAAAAGGGGAGTTTTTAGTTTGCACTAATATATTGCCTGTAACTGGCTGATTTCAACTATCCCTTGCCAATTCCATTACAGAGCTGGAACAATTGCCTTCATTTTGACAATGGCAAGTGCAAGTTCCTTTGACAAACACTACCTGAATAACAATGAAATCACACCTTTCTCATAAGTCACAAGAGCAATTTGTCTCCCAAACAGCTTTCTCCTGCCCAATGGACATAGAAGGAACCAAGAGTCAGGTCTCTTGCTGTGAAATCCTGGCCCCAATGAATTAATGGCAAAGCTCCCACTGACTTTAATGGCTCTGCCGCTGATTTGCTGTATATTGTTTGGGCAAGTTACTTAATCTCTCTGTTCCTTAGTTTCCCCGATTATAAAATTAGGATAACAACACATCTATCTCACAAGGATGTTGTGAGGCCTAATTCATTAAGGTCCTTATTCAGGAAGGTTCTTAACCATGAGCCTTCTATAAAATTATTCATGAAGATAGGCATCTGATTATGTGCCTTGTGGAAATAGGTCTAATGCTTGTAAAGTGCTTTGGCATTCTTGAATGAAGAGGCTACAGAAATGCAAGATACTGTGTTTATTATTTATTCTGTTTTCCCTATACACAGAGCAAAATGTATTGCGGTATTGCTGCTTAATTTAGATTAAGGCTAATAGGGGAATGCAGTTTATGTGGCTAAGCAGATGGTGATATTGTTATTGTTTGTGAGTAGCAAATGCCACTTTCCCAGTTCTTTGCACAAAAATATTTGTATAAAAATACTCTTCAAACCTCTGGTCATATACTTTAGATTTGTCCTTCTTTTTGCTTATTTTTGGCAGGGGGGGGTGTTATTTTATTTTAAGCAAGAAATATCTTAACTTTCCCCAAATTCTTAGAATTCCTTCCTCAGAGACAAATTTATTTCTGTCTCCACCACCACAAACTGAAGGAGCAAAACATGTATTTTTTAGGCTCTAGATGGCTTATTTCAGATTGAATAAAGAGAAAAAAGAGCAAATATAGACTTTCTGTGACAAGGAGGACAGTAACTCACTGTAACATTCTGCATTGGAAAGACAAAACACAAAATGCTACTTCTTGAACCGACAGGAAAAGCTCCTCTACATTTAAAGGTACACTTAACAAAATGACAAGCAACATTTTCAAATGTGCTTAAGGGACAGATTTTTAAAAGGTATTTAGGTGTTGCTCCATCCAGCATTGTAAGCCTAGTGATTTAGATGGCTTTGTTCCATTTTCAACCATGACTTATGCTTGTAGAAATAAATTTTGAAAATGTACCATATAATTACATAGCCACATTACTTATTATTAAATGTACCAATGAGGGGAATCTTGTTTCATTAAACCCAATAAACTGGCTAAAACTTGAGAAAGTCAACTTACCAATTTCCCTCATGCCATTAATCATTATAGAAAGTGGGGGGAAACAGAACAATCCCACCCCCACCCCCCCTGCAATTTATATGTATTTAAAAAAACTCTATTATTCTGGAGTAATGCAGATAAGAAATGACTTGACTGCCAAAAACTAATACGGCAGCATGCCTCTTGACGAACACACAAACAAAATTACCATCCTGACCCTCTGTATGCTTATAAGACACTTCTTAATTATGATTGGTTTTCTATCACTGAAGAGGATATGTGTTATTTATGAATGACGGTTATATAATTTTCAGCTGAATGACATACTCATTCTATAATAAAATAGGAGCATGCCCGTTCATCCGAACAAAAACTGGAGTTATCTAATGTTAAAACCGCAGTAAATACCTAAATGCTTTGTGCTCACAAGTGCCTCATTCAGAATTGGATTGATATCTTGTTAATTCCATAAGAAAGATAAAGAATATTCTAAATGTTTCACTCAGAGAATTTTATGAAGGTTCAGAGGTCAATGAAATATAGAAAGTGGTCTTTTTATGCTAGAAATTTGGCATTTTCAAACTCATTTATATGAAAACAAATATCTAAAATAAGATATGAATAGCCATAATTATAAAGAAAGATGTTTCCTTGACCATTAGAAAATGGTTACTTATCTGATAGTAACTATGGTTCTTTGAGAAGTTCTGCACATGTGGATCCCACTTATGCCAGGAGTTTGGAACATTTTCACTAGCAGCGTCCAACAGGGGTTGGTGCATATGTCCTACATACCCTCACCCCACCCTCAAAGGCACAAAGGGTACAGTGACCCCAAATGCCACTCATTTTCTTTGCACCCAGAACCCTCATTTATAATATACCAAGCTGTGGGGATGGAGGGTGATTGATGGGACTCACATATGCAGAACTTCTTGAAGAACTACAGCTAGTATCAGGTAAATTACCATTCTTTCTTCTGTGAGTTACTGAACATGTGGAGCCCACTTACAGTGATTAGCTAGCAATCATCTTTAAAGAGATGGAAGCTAGAAGTTATCTGAAAACAGTGTCAGATCTTGAAGCAGCAGCTAACAAATAACATTTCATAAATGTATGCGCTGAGGACCAGGTAGCTGCTCTACATATTTCCAATATTGCAACCTGGCTTAAGCATGCTATTGATGCACCTTACTGTCTGGTGGAGTGAGTTTGGATGTTGACAGAGGACTGTGCTTATTAATATCATAAGCAGTTCTAATATGATCGGATGTCCATTTAGAAAATCTTTGTGATGAAATAGCCATCCCTTTTGATTTATTACCATAAGCAATGAACAATCCTGAAGTTTTATGAAAAGATTTAGCTCTATCTAGGTAATAGAACAGTGACTTTCTCTCATCTAAAGTAAGTAATTTAGATTCAGCAGGTAAAGAATGAGGTTTTTGAAAAAATTGATAAATGGATTAATTGATTGATAAGAATTTTTCACAGTGCTTTAGAAATAATAAAAAAAAAATGCATGTGGTATCAGGTACTCTAGCCAGGTGAAAAACTGCACATGGAGGGTTTATAATTCACTTATTCAATCAGCTTAGGTAATTGCTATCAGCAATGCTATCTTCACTGATGGCAGATGAACTGAATAATTTGATAAAGGTTCAAAAGTTGGGGGGAAGGGCAGCCTAAGTGAAGAAAGCTCTGACTTTAAGTCCCATGTTGGAAGAACCACAATCACAGGAGAAGAAACGTGGACAAACCCTTTCATAACTTTCATAACTGATTGATAACAGAAAAATTGTGCCTCCCTCTACTGGAGGACGGATTGCAGATATCACTACCAAATTGACTTTGATTGAAGAAATAGGCAGTCCCAAGTGTTTTAAAGATAAGAGATAAGTATATTATTGGGATAGAACACTGACATGGAGTTAATCTTTAGACTTTTCCCATAAAGAAAAATGTTTCCATTTGACAGTGTACATAGTCCTAGGGGAATATATTCTACTCTGAAGAATACTCTGTCTATTGGGAACATCCAGATATCATCCAGACCAAGAGATGTAGACAAGCTAGGTTTGAGAGGAGAATCAGACCCTGACTCTGTGATAAAATGTCTTTCTGCACTGGGAGCTTGATAAATTGATGATTTGACAGTAGCATTAGATCTGAGAACCAAAACTGGTGAAGCCAAGAGGAAGCCACCAGCATAACTTGAAACTTTAAATTAATGGAGATATCCTATCTCCTAGAACTGGAAGGGACCTTGAAAGGTCATGGAGTCCAGCCCCCTGCCTTCACTAGCAGGACCAAGTACTGATTTTGCCCCAGATCCCTAAGTGGCCCACTCAAGGACTGAACTCATAACCCTGGATTTAGCAGGCCAATGCTCAAACCACTGAGCTATCCCTCCCCCCTGTTGGTTTATGTAATAGGGGGCTATGGAATTATCTGTGAGAATTTAGATTGAAGAATTCTTTATGACAGATAGAAATGCTTTGCAAAGCTAATCTCACTGCCTAGTACTAGTGCTAGTACACTTATCTGGATCATGGATTCTAGATAAGACTAGAGGCCATGAGTCTATACAGCCCATCTTGGATGTATCTGTTATCAAAATTTTGGATGCAATCAGAGGGGCAAATAGAGTTCCTGCACATACATTTTTCTCTATCATCCACCTCCATCAAATAGAACCCATATACTGTGGGAGAACTTTTCCCTGAAATATCAAGGCCATGAGGGCCTATACAATCAAAGTTGTGGACCATATGGGAAAGGAACATCTGGCCAGTTTGGAGGGAACCAAGGATCGTAGCGAGATTAACATCTTCAGGTCTATTGGGAGGCTCTTTTCTAATTGCCTCTCTAGACAGTTTTCTTTTTGGTAGAGGATTCCCATCAGAGTCTGCAGAGCAGTCAGTCTCTTTGGATAAAGAAACCACTAATATGGAAGCCCTGATAGGAAATTGAAGGATTTGAGTGGGACTTAAATCCTTAATTATATTGACGTGCTGGTTCAAAGAAATTTTCATTAGAAGTGCCCTCACTTCTTTTCGAGGAGGAGGATCTGTCCAGTACTGAGATTGGGGAAAACTCTGGGATTGGTGATTCAGGTTCTGGGGTGACCCTGAAGTCTGAAGACATGAAAGAAGCTTTAGGAGCTGTAAAATTAAGTGTAAAAGGTCCCTGCAGTGAGGATGCTGTAGATGCCTGTCTCTGCTTTGAAGTTTCCTCCAATGCTGAAGCTGTTGGTTCAGAGCAGGCTTTGATCAAAGCTGCCAATGCTGACAGGGTACGTGCTGAAGACTTCCTGAGCACTCTGATGCTCAGAGGGACAGTACTGTTGAAGCCAGTGCCAAAGAGCAGGAAAGCAGATGCTCTCTTTGAGCTCTTCTTTCCTTGAGATCTTTTAGATGAGGAAGAGGAGAAAGGTTTCTGTGCTAGCTTACAGCAATGGTGCAGTATGGTGGTTCCCATGCAATACGTAGCATGCGCTACCTCTGCTAGACATCACTAGTGAAAATGTTCCCAGCTCCTGCGTTGGGGCACATGGACACCATATGCAGTATCTCCAAGAATGTATGTTATAGGCAAATCAGCAGAATGAAAACTTTAGATCTCTCATTCTCAAACATGTTGAAATGTAAATGCTAAAGGAATTTGAATTCACTATACATAATATCAAATGTATGGCACAAGTCATGTAAGTCATCTGTGTCTTTCTAATTCTCTTCCATATTACACAAATAAATAATTAAAATTAAAAAAAATGCTGATTTCATTGGCTAGGACAGCTAATCTATATTTGGTATATATCAGCTCTTACTTGGACAACCAAATATCAGGAAAAATAGTGTCTAACTGAAGGTCTAACAATGCCAAGAAACATAAATGTATATTAAAATGGGTCTTTAGAATGTTACTTTTGTTGTCCATCCCTGTTACTGATGGGTGTTCCTTAACTTTGGCTTGTTTATGTCAGTTAATCAGGATTTTATTGTTGTAACTTTGAAGAAGGGAGCAGTGTTGTTCCCAAATCTTTGGGAATAGGTGGTGATAAGGCACAAATGGGTTTGAAGGGGAAAAAAGGAAATGGGCTTTTTTGGATACATTTACGAGCACCTCCTTAGTGGAACTTATTTCCTTGAAAGAAAATTTGGCTTGAAGATTAGAGAGAAGTGGGCTATAACCTCATTAGTTGGGCATGGGTTTTGGGCCTGCAGGGCATCCACAGTTAGTTTATACTGTGATTACAAAGACTATTTAGGAGGTGCCAGGTTCATTGATTTTGCATGGATTCAATTAAGTTACAGCTAGAGGCCATTAAACCCAGACACTCATCTGTGAGTTTTCTTGGCTCCATCAAAAGCAACATTGGCAACTAGAGTTTCAGTGACTGGTCAACATCCAGAGTTTGAAAATTTGAGCAACAAAGCACTGACCTTGTGCCTTAAGACTGCCACAGACGGATAGATAGCACATAAAAATTAGAGATGAAAAGGAACTATTAAGTCATCTTTTCTATTCCCCAGTTGATGTGGATTGCTCCCTAATCACATGATGAAGGCTTCAAAATTTCCTTACTTTCCATGACCCAATAGAGCACACTGTTACAAAACATCCATCCTAATATTTAGCTGAAATTTAACTTTGTTCAATTTAATCTGGGTAAGGCTAGTTAACAATAGAGCATGTTAAAAAAATTCACTGAAACTCTTGTGTTGAAAAATGCCATTTCATCATAACTGATTCTGCCTGATTTGGAACAGGGACTTTTGAACGTTGATCTCCAACATTCTAGGGGACTTTAGCCACCAAGCTATAGAGTCAGTCTCTCTCTCTCTGGCCAAATGATTATTTATTTACACAAAGGAAAACAGCTTCAACAGGAGAGATTGATTTAGAAAGGGAGAGTGAGATTGACTCTCTAGCCTGGGGATTACGACTTGGTGGTTAGGACATAGGATGTGGGATAACCAGATTATTATTAATATTATCATAGCAGTGAGGGGCCCAAATCATAGCCCAGGGCCCCGTTATGCTAGGTGGTGTACAAAAAGCCTTTGCCCCAAGGGGCTTACACTCTAAGTCCCTGCTCAGTATCTGTCATGGGGGGCCAGACCTAGTAGTCAGAGCCAGAGTCCACAGGCAAGAGACAAGAGTCAAGAGTTGACTAGGTCAGGATACCAGGAGATCAGAAGCAGGAGACAAACTGGAGATCAGAATCATGAGTCAGATGCCAGCAAATCAAGCTGGGGGAGCAGGAAGCACACAGTCAGGAGCATGGGGGAGACCAACTGTTCAGCCAACTTCCTGTTCCTGCTGCTGGTTTAAGGAGGGCCAGCAGGCCAATCAGCTGCTCTGGGACTCCACCAATTAGATCTCAGGGGCAGAGTCTCATACCGGGCATGGGGTTTTGTGGATCCCAGGTAAGCAGTTGTCAGTAGGCTGCCAGGTGGAGAGTGGCTGCTCCCATGAACCCTGCAGACTTGGGTTCTGAGATCCATGGGTCATGACAGACAAATACTTGAACATGGAGCTCCCATATCCCAAGGGAGTGAGTGCCCTAAACACCAATTTTGTCAAATTTGTTCTCTTTTTTGTTTTTCAATAAAAAAATTGGAATGGTCTAGTTTTCACAAAAAGGAATTGTTGTTTTCCAGTCAGCCCTATTAACAACTTAGTTCACAACAACATGGACTGCTTCAGATAATTCATCTCCCTAGTTCCCCAGCTAGTTTTGAAGAAAGGACTCTGGTAGCCATCTAATACTCATCATTTATTTTTACTACTTTTGTATATTGTATAAAATAACTTAGGTAGTACCTACATCATATAGGTGGCCAGGCTTGATATTTTAATGTGCTCCCATCTCTAGCTGTCGCTGAATTTTTATTTTATATTATCACCATGCACTCTTATAACTATTTCCAAAACAGAAATATACTGTAGTATTGTTGATGATCAATTGTGAAGAATTCACTGCATATCTAAGAGTCTTAAAGACCTGTAATTACAAAAATTCCTAATGGATGGAAGGTTGCAAATGAAGACTGTAATAAAAAGCAATTGAATTATTAACTACATGGTTTTCCTGTAAAAAGGATAATCTTTAAATATCACACTTAATATAATCTGCCAAACACTGAGTTAATCATCAAAGTTATTATTCACTTCACACCCTCCTGACCTACAGAAATAATTGAATTTAACTGTGGAAATATCACCTCTAAAGAACATCATCATTACGTTTTTTTAAAAAGAAACACAATTAAGAATTTAAATGCATATGGCAAAAGGAGATACATTCAAAAAGACAACAAAAGAGCTTTGTGTTGAAAATATATTAAAGTTTTGTTTTGTTTGTTTTTTGTGTTACTATTTTTGTAAAAAGTACAATGTAGGATGTAAGCTATAAAGAATTAATGGGAATATAATGGACCTGGAATGAAAAACAGAAGTGGTAACAACATTTTAAGTAGTATCAGGTCTCCAGGAAATCTTTCTTAAATGTTTATAAGCTTACTGAAAGTGATCAGAACAATAAAATACAATGTGGTATATTTTTGTTCTAAAGTGATTATGATAGCTTAGTACAATTGTAAAAAATGTACTTTCCAAACCTTATAACTCAAAACTTTCCAATTTGTCAACCTCATTTTTCTCACAGCAACATTATTTTCATTTGTTTCCATTGTTCTGTTACTGTTTTATCATAGTTAAGGTGAAATTCTAGGTAATAAAGTTGGCGCCTAGGGCCTCTGCACTGGAGTGAATTTAACCCTCAGATAATTAAGTAGTTTAATAAAGTTAGAATCTCCTTGCTATGGAAGCTGAAGTGTTAAATTAAAGGAGCAGGAAGAGAGATTTTACACACGGCTATGGAAAATATCTGTTTTCCAAGAACTCAGAATAATTTTATATCCCAGGTCCATGTAGGTGGAGTACACTCTGGAGTATGACCTTACACCCTTCATCCATTTTTTAAACTGATTTGCTTAAATATAAGTAGGATACTTGCAAATTAAAAATATAATGTAAGCAATTTTTAACAGAATTATTAAATGGACATTTTTATCTCTTATATAAAATATGTCTACTTCAGGGCCTGATGCTGCACCCATTGAACTCAGTGGAATTTCTGTCATTGATTTCAGTAGAAGCAGGACCACACCTTACTGAAGTAAAGGGTTGATCTAAAGCTCACTGAAGTAAATGGAAATAGATTCCCAATTGACTTCAGTGGGCTTTGGAACAGATGCTAGATGTTGAATGGTAATTAAGGAATTGTTAGCATTGCTAAGATTGTTACAATAAAATATCAAAGTACTGACTCAAGCATTCAGTAAGCAAAATTAGCTCAAAAGCTCAAGCAGGTAAACATCTTCACCTGGTGACGTCCAAATAAAATGGCTCCTTACAGCTCCAGAATATTTCAACCTTTGTTATACATGTAATTAGAGTTGCCAACTTTCTACTTGCACAAAACTGAACAGCGTTGCCCGCCCTGCCCCTGAGGACCCACCCCTTGCTCACTCCATCCCCCACCCCCCGTTGCTCGCTCTCCACACCCTCACTCACTTCACCAGGCTGGCTCAGGGGGTTGGGGTGTGGGCTTCAGCTGGGGCTGCAGGTTCTGGGGTGGGGCCGTAAATGAGAGGTTCAGGGTGCGGGAGGGGGCTCCTGGCTGAGGCAGTGGGTTGGGATTCGGCAGGGAGTGAGGGCTCCAGCTGGGGCTGCGGGCTCCAGTTGGGCTGGGACCAGGGATGTGGGGTTTGGGGTGTGGGAGGGTGTTTCGGGCTGGGACTGAGGGCTTCGGAGGACAGGAGGGGGATCAGGGCTGGGGCAGTGGGATGTGAGGCACAGGGGGATGTGAGGGCTCTGGTTGGGGTGCAGATTCTGGAGTGGGGCCAGGGATTTGGGGTGCAGGAGGTGCTCCAGGCTGGGATCAAGGGGTTTGGAGGGCAGGAGGAGAATCAGGGCTGGGACAGGAGGTTGGCGGGGTGTGAAGGGTGCAGGCTCCGGGCGGCGCTTACCTCAGGCAGCTCCCGGAAGCAGCAGCATGTCCCCCCTCTGGCTCCTACATGGAGGCACAGCCAGGCAGCTCTGCCCCCGCAGCTCTCATTGGTCACAGTTCCTGGCCAATGGTCCTTTGGCTGCCTCTCCACCTAGGAGCCAGAGGGGGGACATACTGCTGCGTCCAGGAGCCGCATAGAGCCAAGGCAGGCAGGGAGCCTGCTGTGCTGCCAACCAGACTTTTAACGGCCCAGTCAGCGGTGCTGACTGGAGCTGTCAGGGTCCCTTTTCAACCGGGCATTCCAGTCAAAAACCGGACACCTGGCAACCCTGCATGTAATTAAAGATATGTAATATAGATCTGATCTATCATTATGGTTCATTACATGCTTTGAGCCCAGCCATGCATAAAATATCTGTTGTCTGAGCCATGCAAGAAGACAGACAAGATGCAATAGATGTGGTTTAATTAAGCCACGACTTTATTCACTTAACATATCTGAGAGAAAGAGCATGTTCTGGAATGCACAGGCTATATATTGAAAGGAAAATCTCCTCCACCCCACATTCTGATGCACATGGTGGGTCAGTGCTCCCATCTGGTCTAGCCATTTCCTGTTTCCCCCTTGATTCTGCTTTGGTTAGTTCCTCTTTCCCCACCCTCATAACCCAAATGCAGTAGGAGCTTCATGAAGCCTCATCTCCTTTTCTTCCTGCATTGAGTTGTGGTGAGCACATTTGTTTATTTTAAGCCCCCAAACATTGCAGAAGTCTTTTCATAGGTCTCCTTTCTAGATGTTTATGTTTAAGAAAAAAAATATGTACCCAGTTGATGCACTAAAAAAACACCCCCAAATTTTTGGTTATAGGGATATTATGAGTTCCTATGATATTTTCTATATCATTAAAACTGGTAACATCTGTAGACCCAGAGTGAACATTTTAACTGTGCACTATAATGCTATAGATATGCATGGCATGTTATAGACAAACAAAAAGATAAGGACTTTGCTCCAAGGAGTTTATAATCTATGACCCTGCTATGCAATTCAGATATGCTGGTGCAGACTCCTCCAAAGACCCATTTAAGTGAGACTACATACAAGTGTAGGAGTCCAAATCCCAGTGCAAGATCAGTACTTGAAAACAAAAATAGAGAAAGTTTACTTGTGTTTTCTCCACAGTACTCCCAGCAGTACTATTTTATTATGCTAGACTACTTATAGTTAAGTACAGTTCATACTACACTCTCCTGTTCTAATTTTCTAAACAGAACCATCTTGGTTTAACTATGCTGTATTTCCAAAAACATTTTAAACAACTGAACTGCATTTATATTGAAGAAGCTTTTCTATAATAGAAAATATAGTAGAACCTATATATCTATACATTGAATGGTAGCCGGCAAAAATTAATAGTATAGGTAGTTTTACAGAATTACTACCATATGTCTTCAATTAGCACCTCTTAAGGCTATATAACTCACCTCCTCTTATATAACCATCAAATCAAAAAGGTGTATGTGAGTTTAAGAGTGGAAGGCTGGATAAGCTATAAGCTAAAACTGTTGTCCTGGAGGTACATCAATGCTGGAACATATCATTTTTAACATTATTCATTGTAATTATCTATTCCAAGTCATCTCATCTGAAGACAACCAATATTCATGGGGATTAATTACCTACAATCCATAAACATTCCAGAAATATAAACCACAGGATATATTCATTGTACATAACAGTGCTGGTGTCCTGTGAACAATGTATTTTCAGTATAATAGCTGATGGTAGACAACTGCATATAAAAAAATCTCATGTAAACTCTGGGCAACTTGCATATTGACCAAACGTTTTCAACCCGAACAGGTAAAAGAAACAAGACCATTACACTTATCAGTGAATTTGCTTAACAACAACATGCAAGGAGAACCAAAAATTAAAAGTCTGAAGACATGATCCTGTAAATCCTTAAATGTGCATAAATTTAATCACGAGTAGTCTCACTAGGGTTGCCAGTTTTGGTTGGACATATTCCTGGAGATTTCATCATAACATAACATCACATGAGACTCCAGGACAATCTTGGAAGGTTGGCAATCCTAAATCTCATTGACTTCAACAGGAATATCCATGTGCTACGAATTTGCAACTAGACCTTGGTTCAGTAAGGTAGTGAAGCAAATGCCTAATTTTTCAAAGGAACTACTCACCTGATTAAAGATAGGCACATGCTAAAGCACCTTGCTGAATAGGGATGAACCTTAGTATCTTAAATTAGATGTAAGCGTGCACAATTGCAGGAAAGGATTCTATGAAGACTACATACCCTACATGTACTGCAGAAACTAAATAACATGAGGACAATCAGTGTGAGAGACTCTGATATTTTTGCATAGCACAGTTTGACCATGCTGGTGAACCAACTGCAAGACAAACTGATAAGACAATCAATTGCGGACTTAGCCAAACAGACACAACAATCCTTCCAGCCCACAATCCCTGCATTGACTTTGTTCTGCTGCCAGCAGTCCTCCCCCCTACCCTTCCCCGGTTATTTCAACATTTTAAAGAAGTGGACAGAAAAATCTTAATTAGCTGAAAAACAGCAGAAATTGCACAATTTGTATTAATTACAACGCAAGCTGTGAAAAATACTTGAAAAGATGTTTTGGTTTTATTTTGTTGTGTTGCATTTTTCATTTTTATATTTATTTGTGTGACTGTAGTCTTGATCTTGTTTATCATTTTGAATTTAGGGGGTAAAATTATATTAATTCATATAACCCATAGTGGCAAACCTTTCAAATGACCCTCGTTTACCAAAACAATGCCCTGATCCTGAAATGGGCTCTCTCTAGGTGGATCCCTTCATCTGCACTAAGCTCTGCTGAAGTGAATAGTGCTTTGTGCAAGTGTAGGAGTCTACCTGTAGATTGAAACGTCCTGGATCATAGCCTACCTGTATATTCCCCTTCATTGTTAATTTCTGCATATATGTTTGTACTGATACAAACTGTATTTTATGTGAAAATAATAAATTATAATAAGAAAAAATGTTGGTATATATGTAATACAACTAGAGGTCACTCGGCAAAGCACTAAGGACTTGATCGTAGGGTCATTGAAGTCAATGGCAAAGCTCATTCACTTTAATGGTGCAGGATCAGGACCTAAATAGGATCTATTTGAAAATGACTTAATAATCCTGATTGGCAACAGCAAGATTTATCATCTCTTTCACAATGAAGAGGTTGATTCCATTCAGAACAACGATTTAAGAGAAAGAATCAGTAGCTTTCAATATGTAAAGTTGTCAAAACTTGAACACTATGTCTTAATACCAGCAGATTGAAATTTGGCATAGAAGAGCAACAAACAGATGCATAAAAAACAAATAAACCAGACAATCTGAAAATTACTGTAGGCTTCTCAAAAGAGTTAGAGGGGCCCACTAGAAATACATTTTAATAGACTAGATTTCATGGGGAGAATTTAATTCAAATTAAATGATGACACTACAGTTACATTCTACTGTGAAATGCTTGGCACAATTAAGTAGCTGTAGAAGTAACTGTAAAGGTGTCACTGTGGGTTCCATCTGATTTCTAGATCACATTTGTTCAGTTTATAAGTAAAATAGTGTTCTTTTTATTCTAAAAATGCCAAACCTGCAATCTCAACTGGGGATCTGAAAGTTAATATGGGTTCTTTCTAGCTTGTCTATCAATCCCAGGATTCTGCCTTTCACCTCTGTTGAACTCAAGGCAGAATTTGGCCCTGAAATTGGAACTTCTATTAGTGTGGTTTCCAGAATAGAAGTCAAATCGATCTCCCCTTGTTCTGTTGTCTGTGGAGTGCTGCTTTTAGGATTAAAAACAAATAAGAACTACTTTTTTGTCACGAAAGGGAACAGCTATGACACTGAATATACAAACAAGGAGCAAATATGTTCAGTAAGGTGTCATTTTTACACTCAATTTTCAGAGAAAAACCACACTCAAGAACTTCTCCCTACCATGGTCTGAGAAGTGTAATTCTAATGGAAGAGTAGAACATTTGCTATTGTCAGGTTCCTAATTAAAGAACTGATGCAACCAGTAATTTGCACTGATTTAGTTGGTGATATAGAAGATTAAAAATGTCTAAAACTGGTGTAGTTACAGTAGATGACATATGATTGAATATTACTGTATAACCACAGACTCCAATAAGGTTATAACAATACCTCTTTATGATTTTCTAATGCACTCTAAATGTGGGTCTGTTTTGCTTTTATTTTCTCTATATTTTCCCGCTATGCTATGAGCAAAGGAAGAAACATTTTATATTCAAGTAAAAATGAAGAACTCCTGAAACCAAATCTCTCTCTTGCACTAATTTAATTTTAGTGTGTCATCTATGGTACAAAGCATGCTGTAGCATATTATGTTCAGGAAACTTTCATCAGTAACCCCACTTTTCTGCTTTAAAATAGTTTAATAAAGAGCTTTGGAATAGATATTTTGTAGTAATTTTCTGTGTCTAAGAAATAGGTTAAGTAGCCTAGAAATGGAAAAGTCCTTCTGAAAAAGTCTAGGGCTAAATAATATTGGCAAGGAAAATAGGGTTAGTAGAGACAGACTTGAACGTGACATAAATCCATTGCCATTGTTGAAAATATCTCTTTGGCTTCTGGATGCCTATATTATAGTGTCCTTAAAATGAAATTATATTTTCTTTTTAAATTTATTTAAAAAAATGTATAGGGTTTAAAAAAACTGGATGGACCAGACAAAGATTTAGTATACAGATCACACAAAATATTTTGATGTAAGACTGTATATACTACACAGATGTTTTGTTTATTTTCTTCTATCCTGCTCATACTAGTGAACAGTTCAGCAAACTGTAATACAATGTCTGCTTCAGGGAGCACAAATAGAGAGCAACTGGTAACATTAATAGCAACTGATGGATTACAAAGCATTCTATTTGTGATCATAGAACTCCAGCACAAACTAAATATCCAATAAAAACATTTAAAATGCGTGACTAGCACTCTGTAACACTTGGCTTGCAAAAGTTCATACATATTTGTCTGATTTCTACTCATGTGGTTCTACTCCTTCACATTTCACTGTACAAATGAACATCACCAAAACTCTGAAATTGACACCCAAAACCACTGTCAACATGCACAAAGTAAATCAGCTGATGAAAGACAGAAAAATAAATTTTGGCTATAATCACTTTCAGTTACAGTTAGTTTAGGTTTTATTTGTAACAGTAATAAATATAAAAATTGCAGCCAAAATTGTGACTGGAGGATATATTAAGGAGTCCCCTAAAACACCCTACTAGTGGGAACTGTACTGCTCCATATTTGAAATTATTAATATGAAGTTGTGTGTGTAATACACACAACAGTTCTATTGTGAATGGAGCTGGGCAAAAAAATTTGGCTAAAACTTTTTTCATTGAAAAATGCAGATCCGGGTTGACCCAAATATTTAACGAATTTGTGTAGAATTTGCCAAATTGTTTCAATTTAAAAAAAAGAAGCACAATAGACTAAATATTTTGTTTGTTTCTAAAAAAAAGTTCCTATTTATAACTTTTCATTTACGCTTCACTAAAAACTGTTATAAAAAGCCCAGAAACAAGCCATTTAGTTTACAATTTTGAAAAATGTTTGGTTTGGGTCAGCCCAAAGCAATTTCTTTCAAATTTTTTGAAAAGCCAAGGAAAAGAATAATTTATTCGGACAGCTGTAATTGTGGGGCATTCTGATTACATTTTTATTAGGCTAGCTGTTAACTCAAGAACATAAAGCAAACAAGTAGCTGAACAGAAGTGTCCCAATGCATTCATAATTGTCAGACTACTCTGAGAATCATTTTCTGTGACGGAGCTAATCATTAGTGCTAAAGAAGAACATCAGTTAGGATTGAGGTGAGAGTTCAATTGTGGCTTTAAACTCATTCCCACATTATGGGTGCTGTGGAAGCACATTGCCATAGGGAGATATGAAAGGAATTCTGTATCAGCACCTACTGCTTCATCCCTTTGGGGGATACATGAGAGAACTGCTAGAACATCATAACATTTCATGGCCCTACCTCCTTCTCACCCCCTTTAGGATAATTTGCATACTAAGGAAGGAGCAGTCTGTAGGCTTGGTTATGTGCAGAAGTCCCCCCTTGCTGAAGAGGCACACGAAGGTGGTGCACTTCCTTGTGCCCTTCCCCATCATTCTATGCATCCATGAAACAAAAGGTTCGAGTCTAGACTTAAGAGAATCATATGTATCTTCTCCGGACCTAAAATATATGTACCAGAAGCTAATCCAATATGTCCCCACAGTCCATACCTCCATTCATTGTAAAGTAGATTACTGTACATACACATTTCTTTATGTTACATAATGAAGTATTGTATACAACTATATTTAAAATTTGGAGTGGAAATAATCATGGGCTATACCCATTCAGAGATGCTCACGGATTATAGAGAGAGTCATGGGGTTCAAACTTTCCAGAGTACCAATGGGTAGCAGATGCTCAAAACTGCTGCACCCAGAACCCCAACTGAAGTTAAAAAAAAGTTTTATGTATATGGCATGCACAATCAGGCCAGTGGTATTAATTTCCAGATTCAGTAATAAAAGCTCTTATTCAACATACCTTTAACATACCCGCTTGAAAAGGGGTTTGGTTAATAACATCAATAGCAGAATATTTTTCTCTCTTGAACATTTATTTAAATAAATTTTCAGCTCTCAGAAATCAATTGCTGAACTTTTTATTCAAGAAAAAATACTAAGGGTAGTTTTTGCCTAAATATGAAATTCAGGATGGGACCCAGAGCAACTATGAAGTCCTTTATCAACAGAATACTGCAAAATGTGCTACAAAGGTTCAAGAAAGAACAATTAGTGAGTAAATCTCTTTAAATATAGGTCCATTTTTAAACTTGTTTTGAAATGAAAATTACTGTAAGATACTTTAACATACCTCTCAATCCTGAAAATAAGAAGTGAGCAAGTGTGAAAAATATCCGTCTATTAACCACTGTTCTTCAGGATATAGATCACTGGAGGTGATTGACATTTACTGCATTATTATTATAAAAGAAAAAAGTCACTTTTAAATAGTGCTGAAAAGAATATTTATGAACATTTTTACTGAACATTTTATCACAAGTTTTCAAGGAATTTTATTATAAGGAATTTATCACAACAAGTTATTTATTATATGTTGTGTTATTCATGTTTAAGTTCATGCCCTACTTAGTAAAGAATAATTTATATTTTTATGACTTTTACTTGGGATAGTATTTTTTATTTCCATGCATTTCTGCTCTACTATTCATTTTTATCCATGAAGAGTTGTGATTTAAAGATTTTACAGCAGTCCTGTAAGTTTTATGTGTGGTGAATCATAATACAGACAAGGCAACTGTCTCCTGTTATAAGGTCAGTAGTAGAATGGAAATGTTTACCAGATACACTAAAACTTTCAGATTGAACTTGAAAGCACAATGTCATGAATTGTCATGAGTTGTATTTCTTTCATTTGTCTTTAAGATGCAGAGAGTTCGGGACACATTTTGTTTTGGATAATCAATATTAATAGAACTGCCATGTCACACCAAGAGAACACCTTCCAGGCATCTGAGTGTTCCACAATGTGCTGTGAAATATTGTGTGTGTGTGTGCGTGTGCATGTGTATTGCCTCACGCATCTTGTCTGGGTTTACAAAAACAATAGGCAATACCCATGGCTGAAAAAAACATTTTGTCCAAGAAAAAAGCTGCTGATATTCAATAATAATGAAATATCAGGAAAATGGCAAAATTTCACTCTGGCACAAGTTCAGTAAAATGCCTAATTTCCTTTTGTGACATTTCAGTATGTTTGAAGGAAACTGACAAACATTTAGCCCTAAATTGAATTTTGCAAAAAATAAGCTTTGCAACATGCATAACAATATATTGATGTGTGCATTATATGCGAGATAGAGAGGATTAATGAAATTTGGTAATTTTGTACAACTCTAGCTAATAATATAATTATCAAAT
The DNA here is from genome assembly GCF_002925995.2 of Terrapene triunguis. Classification (NCBI taxonomy): domain Eukaryota; kingdom Metazoa; phylum Chordata; order Testudines; family Emydidae; genus Terrapene; species Terrapene triunguis. The sequence goes on along the minus strand of NW_020696145.1, from coordinate 6,506 downwards.
GATTTTATATATCACTTACATAATTTTACTGCAAGTTGCTCATTTATCTGTAAGGCACAAGAGCAGTTAAACATAGTTGTTTATAAAAAGAATTGTCTTGGATGTTTATATCTGGCAATTCCTTGTACATTTCAGATGAATAACTGAGATACTGCACAGGCAGTGTTGTTGCATCTGTGTCGATATTAGAGAGACAAGGTAGGTGAGGTAATATCTTTACTGGACCAACTTCTGTTGGTGAGAGAGACAAGCTTTCAAGCTCTGTATAAGCTTGTCTCTCTCATCAACAGAAGTTGGTCCAATAAAAGATATTATCTCACCCACTATATCTCTCTGAGTTATTGCATATCTGTTTATTTTGATTGCTTAAATTCTTTGGCTTTAAACCCATACTTTGGGTATTAGGAGGAAATTTTCTCAGCATAATTATAAAGAGTATCACATGTTTACAATGCAACAGTGCCTAGGGCAAGACAGAGTACACAATGGAAATGAAGCTGAGGTAGAAGCACTTGTTCAGCTTCTTCATTACATTCCCAGGAGCATGTACTACACAATGTAGATGTAGGGAACTCTAAATTTGCAACATGCCATTATATTACACAAAAGGAAAAGTTAGCCTGCCAAAAGACATTTCCTAGGCCTGACTCTGCTCCTATTGAAGTCACTGGGAGCAGGATCTGACCCTTAGTTTTTTTAGTGTTGAGACTGCTTGATCTTCTAGAAAAGATTTGTTCAGGAATCTTGAGTATAATACAGTAAAAAAGTTGTGATGAAATGTGAATATTAGTAGCGGGAAATACTTTCAAAATCTCATAAGGGAAAAAGCCATCTTATCTAGCAGGATGTGCATGTGTAATGGGTAGTGGTAGGTTGAGTCAATTATGCATAACTCTATTACACTTCCCTTCTGTGACATGTCATTCCATATTCTTTATGAAAATATGCTCATGATATGAATATGACATAACTGAGATATACTTTATGGCAAGATGGCTCATGTGAGATATCATTGGAAAGGTTATGATTTACTGTACGTGATTATCCAATGTGTACGCCTGTATCATTTCTGTATCTGAAGTTAGAAATATGGACTATGTAACAATTACAACTAGGTGTATATTGGAAAGACACCCACCAGAGGACAGGCCATCAAATTTGATGAGCCATAAGCAAAACAAAGATACTAATCTCCCTCCTTCCTGGGAGGCGTCCAGGGAGGTATCTGTGACACTATTAGGTCTGGTGGTCTTGCCACCTGATACTAAACATTTCCTGGGACTTCTTGTACCTTTCCACTGAAGGGAAGCGGGGGGTGAGGGGAGTCAAATTTGGAAACAAAGGATTCCTGCCTTATATAAATCCTATTTAAGGGTGGGGATGAAGGAAAAGGGGACTCCTCCTGTCCATGGCCTGTCTGCCCAAGCAGAAAGACTCCAAAAGCCACCTGAAGGGAAGGCGAGGGAAGAGTCCAGACTGAGACAGGGGTCCAGTCTGAAAACGAATATAACTGCAACTCTGAACCACAGCAACTTTGCAACTTGCCTGCAACAATATCTAGGGTGAGAAATACTATTTGTAACTAATTTCTTTAGTGAAACTAGCTTAGCTTGCATGTTTGATTTCATTTGCTTAGTGATCAGCTTTGTTCTGTTTCCTATCCCTTTTGCCACTTAAAATCTGCCTTTTGCAGTTAATAACATTTGTTTTGTTTAGAATATAACCCAGTTTCTGTAATTTCTAACTGGGGGGGGGGGGGGAGAAGTGTGCACACCTCTCTCCACCTTGAGGGAGGGGGCGAATCTCATAATATGTCATTGGGTCTGCACTCCAAGGGAGGTGGACATCTGAGTGCTGGAGCAAGTCCCTTACGATGAGTCTTCCCAGAGCAGAACTACAGCTGGGTGTGGCCCTGCCTGTGTGTATGTGTGTTAGAGGAGGCTTTAATAGCCTGGCTCAGCAAGACAGATTAAAGGGGGCCCATGCTGACAGAACAGGTAGACTCATTGGTATCTCAGCACATCAGGTTGCTTCCCAAGGGGTCCACCAGAGTTGCCAACTTTCACGCAGTAAATAAGCACTCTGACTTTCACAATAAGCCCCGAAATCAAGCTAATCCCATTTCAAAATAAGGCCAAACAAGCCAATCCCTAAGAACCCCAGCACTCTATGTGACTAGATCCCCCCCGCCGTGCAGTCTGGGACTGTGGTGGGCCCGCTGCGCACCCCTGACTCTCTCCCCCACCTTGCCCCTTCTTGCTGCTTGCACCCCCTCACACCTGCTTGCCAGGAGCTGATAAAAAAAAAAGAACAAGAAGCTACAAGAAGCTACAAGCCAAACAAGCAACAAGCTACAAGCCAAAAACTAGCCAACAAGCAACTCACAAGCCAATTAAGCCAAAAACAAGCCCAATTTCTGCATTTTTTTCATGGGTTTGGCATGTCTGGTCCAACCCATCACTCCTTCTTCCTGCACCTCAGCTCAACTCTTTGCTGAAGCACATGCCGAAGAGCTGTCTTCTCAGGACTTTTCAGAAAGCATTACACCAAGTGAAACGTCAGGGTTATTTGTATGTAAACCCTTGACAAGTAGGCATTAATAGCCCCAGTCAGTTTGAAACAGAGAGTAATATATAGTTTCTTAGGGTATGTGTACACTTAAACTGCAACTGTGGCTCAAATGCAGTGCTGCAGCTACGCTGCTGTAGCACTTCCATGGAGTCATTACTGATGCTGATAGGGGGCTAATCTATCTCCCCGAGAGGTGGTAGCTAGGTCCACAGAAGTGACCTACGACTATCTACACTGCATGCGTAAGGGACTGGGGCGTCAGCGGTCCGGCCTAGCAGTCACAGTTGGGCTTGGGTCTGCACGTCAGGGACAGTAGTCACTGAGCGGAGTCAGCAGAATGGCAAGAACTAGGTTCAGTGAGCAAGAGTCAGAGTCAGAAACCGGATAATACCAGGCTGGAAACAGACCAGAGGTAGTACCAGGCTGGAATCAGGGTCAGAGTAAGGCTAGAGTCAGAGACCACAGATCAGAGATAGTACCAGGCTAGAGTCAGGAGGCAAGAGCCAGAGTCAGGACAGGATCTTGAGTCATAGCAGGCCAAAGTCTGTGCGGTTACCCAGACAACTTCCTTGGGCAGCTGGGTTAAACAGTGTGTTTTGCCAGTCAGAGGGCTGCAGGGTACTGTCATTCTGGCCAGGGCCGGATTAACGCAGGGGCTTTAGGGCTACAGCCTCGGGCTAAGCGGTTCCCCACAAAAATAAATCCATAATTATATACAATTCAGTGGTCACTAACCTGTCGATCACGATCGACTGGTCGATCCTGGAGCCTCTACCAGTCAATCGCGATCTCTGGGCCACTAAAAGTCCAGCGGTGCAGCAGGGCTCAGGCAAGCTGCCTGTATACCGTGGCCCCACGCTGCTCCCAGAAGCAGCTGGCTGCTAGCACGTCTCTGCAGCCCTGGGTGCGGGAGGCGCCTCCGTGCGCTGCCCCCACCCCCAGCACCGTCCCCGTCCGGCCAATGGGAGCTGCGGGGGTGGCACTTGTGGGCGCGGGCAGCGCACGGAGACACAGTGTCTCCCCTCAGGGACAGAGATGTGCCAGCAGCCGGCCACTTTCAGGAGTGGCGTAGGGCCACGGCATGCAGGCAGGCAGCCTGCCTGAGCCCTGCTGCGCCACCGGCCGGGAGCCACCTGTGGTAAGCGTCTCCCAGCCAGAGCCTGCACCTTGCATCCCCTCCTGCACCCCAACCCCCTGCCCCAGGTCAGAATCCCCTCCTGCACCAAACTCCCTCCCAGAGCCTGCACCCCTCACCCTCTCCTGCACCCCAACACTCTGCCCCAGCCTGGAGCCCCCTCCTGCACCCAAACTCCCTCCAAGAAAGACACTAACATATCAGCTGTTCTAAGGTAAGAAGTGGGCTATTTTGAATTAACTTAACTATATTCTACATGTTTTAAAACTGAAATGTAACCACAGAACAGCTTTATGTTAATTAAAAGGCAAGTTTAGTATAGCGTTAATATCCTCGATGCCATAATTGTGACCATTTTGTTTCAAATTAGGAAAAAGACTTGTATACAGGGGCCTCACAAAATCTAATAGCTCCGGGCCCACAGTAGAGTTAATCCGGCCCTGACTCTGGCTCCCTTGGGTGGTACTTTCTGCAGCGTCTACTCTCCACAGTACTCCCTGGGCATAGCTTTGCATGGCCTCCCAGTGGCACTGTGGGGAAAATCAACCATCCAAGGCTCTACACACCTAGGTTCTAGGCCACAGACCCTTACAATGTGGCATAAGTACATTTCTCAGCAGTGTTGCTGTTTCATACCCCAAGCGGTGTAGCTATGCTGATGTAAATTCCCAGTGTAGAGTAGCCCTCAGTAAAACAAACATTTTGTGTACACAGAAAATAACATAAATTGTATTGGGAATACTATAAATAACATTTGCACAAAAGCTATGAGACAGTAATTTGGTGTTCCTCATACAGACTTCCCCCCTTTGTTGCTGTTACATATTTAAATTTTGTAATGCAAGGTTTTCACTGTAACATTTACACTTCTATACTGTAGTGCACACACACAGACACATTCCTCTCTGATCCTCTTTCAGGGATCATTTCTCAGGCTTTATGTAGCCATACTATGTAGCATGTGTCACATGGACCCTTCCGAGCTTGAGAAGGAAGGCAGCACTTCAGTTCTTTTACAAACGCGTCAGAATCCTGTCAGCAACAAATAGGGGTTCTGCACACTTAGTATCATTCTAGCCCAGGGGTCGGCAACCTTTCAGAAGTGGTGTGCCGAGTCTTCATTTATTCACTCTAATTTAAGGTTTTGCGTGCCAGTAATACATTTTAACGTTTTTAGAAGGCCTCTTGCTATAATATATAACTAAACTATTGTTGTATGTAAAGTAAATAAGGTTTTTAAAATGTTTAGGAAGCTTCATTTAAATTAAATTAAAATGCAGAGCCCCCCGGACCGGTGGCCAGGACCTGGGCAGTGTGTGCCACTGAAAATCAGCTCGCGTGCCACCTTCGGCACGCGTGCCATAGGTTGCCTACCCCTGTTCTAGCCCTTCGGTTAATAGTTGACCAGTTTTTACTTGTAGGTGAAACAGAAATCTGTAGGTTGTATCGAAAGTGGTAAAGGTTTGGGGATCAGTACATAAAATATTATTTCCCTGGATCTCTAAGAGCACATATACATGGAGCAGCAATACATGCTACGGGGTATGGTTATCGTATATTTTAGAAATGACATCCCCATAGTAGACAATGCTGCTCTCTGTAGACAAGCCCTGAGGCTCTAATATTACAGAGCAAGTATCTTTTCCCCATAAAGCCAGCTATGTCAGGTAAGAAATATAATTCCTTCACCTCCCTGAACTCTTCCCCATTCTCTCTTCAACTGAGAAAAAAATCCCAGTTTAAAGCAGTTGGCTAGCAGCTAAACAAATTCCTCAGGCTCTGCAGTCTCTGAGTAACAAATGCTCCCATCCCAGCTCTCCTTCTAGGTCCATAAAACACACCACAGTGGACCAAACATTATCCTAATGGATGGCTTCCCTAATAAATAAAGCCGGAGTAATGCTCACCTGTATCCAAAGTGGTTGATGTTTTGGGACCCATTCCTCACAATAGACCCATCTCCCAGTGCTGCACGGATCAGCCATTGAATGAGTCCATAGGGCTCTCTTTAACTCCTATATTTATACCACTGTCCCCCCACGCACACTCTGATTGGCTCAGCTCTCTGAAGGTGACTGAGTATGACCTGAAAAAGTCCTATACAGACTTAGATAGAGCTGAGTATATCCATTAAGTACCATAACTTATTTCTGTATGGTTCTGGAACCTCCTAGCTGAGTTGCACAGGGCAGAGACACAGAGTATTCAAACCAAAATCCATATCTGTCTCAGTTGCTTCTCTCCCTTACTTTGGGCCAAATAAATAAAAGCGCTGCAGTATAAAATCTCATAGGTTATCTGTGCATTAACGTTATAAATGAAATGAATAAATAACCAAATTAAATGGTAAGAAGAAAATTAGAAAAGTGATTAGGATGATTTTTTGGTACTTTTAAATAGTCGTCATCTTGAGAACAGCAGTTTTTCAACTTTTTGAAGCTTGGAAAGTGGCTGGAATGATAACTTTTCCCCTCATCTCCATTGGCCAAATAGCAATGCATTTCTATGAATGGAAATTTTTGCCCCACTTCTCACTTGATATCAGCTTTGTAGTCAGTGGCAAATCCAGACACTAAATCTATGAACCTTGTCCCAGATTTGGACTTTATAGTCACTGCATCAGCCTCCATCACACAAGCCTAATGTGTTTTTTCTATCCCTACTCAAACTGGGGAAGAAAAGGTTTACCAGGGTAAAAAAAGCCATTTACCACACAAGATAAGAAAAAAAAATACAGATAGGCTACTAGTGACATGTTTCCCTACAAAGAATTATCACTGCAGAATGTTACAGAAGTACA